>NW_020448719.1:22333-197534 GCF_003343035.1 Apteryx rowi
GGGAAGGGAAGGGAAGGGAAGGGAAGGGAAGGGAAGGGAAGGGATTGCTGCATGTGAAGGAGGTGGATGGCAGTGGCTTGCAAGACCCTCATCTGGTCCTCAGGCCCCTGAATTTCGGCCACACTTACTTACATTTTAATAGTGTTTTCAAGATCCTTCACGTTCAGAAATGTTTTCTGTGCTGTTTTTCTAAAAATGACAGACAACCATATAATATATGTTCCTTTTTTCCATCTTCATTTCAGAGGTTTTGTGAGAGATTTAACCAATTAGATGTGTTTTTAATAAACAAATCTAGAGGCTCATATTTCTTTTCTTTTGTCCTTAAAGTTGGAATGCTGTCCTACAGACAATTGAAAACAGCATAGTCCTAATAGATTAAATCTGGTTGCACGAGTTTTAAAAAACACATTTTGGCTCTTGTTATCAGCAGAAACAAATTAGTATGTAGAAAACAAAGAAAATATGTACATGCTAGCATAGAGCTTGACTCTAATTAGCATAAAGGCCCCTCTCAAGAGCTTTTAAAAAATCTTATTATACTTGTGCGGTGTTTCTAAAAAGATTCAGGACTTTTAATTGAGTTTTTTTAAAAGTGTATGGTTAATTTAAAAATCTGGCATTCTGATCTGTAATAACCCACATGTAAAAGAGAAAAGCATTGTCAGAAGAGATGCTGCTTAGCTTGGTTCCCACAGATTTGGACTCGCCACCCTGAATTCAGCAGTTCACAAAACTGTAGCCTGAAGACTACCGGTGATTCCCCAATCCACAGAACCACACTGAATATAGTTTTAAGTTAAAAGTCTGATGATAATGCTGTAGCCTCTGATAAATGTGCAGGATGAACAGTGGTCTGTTGATCTAAAAAGTTTCGGAAATGCTGTACTAATCTATGTGTTTAGCTAAGGTTAGCTTTCAGATTTGAGCACATTTAGTAGGGAGTTGAGCTGAACCCAAACTGACTAAAATATTTTTTTTTTCCTAAAACTGTAACGGAACTGAACCATTCTTTTGAAGTTTTGTTGAACTTCGACCAGAACTGAACTGGAACAACTTTAGTCAGAGTTGAACCCAAACAGAACTGAAATGCAAAGTTTAAGGGTTTTATTCCTTGGATGTAAGGCATCACCTGTGTGCATCCTTATTCTGTAGCTGCAGGGTAAATGCAGAGCATAATCAACAGCTGATTTGTATTGCAAAAGATGAAACACTAGTAGTGCATTTACAGTTTCCATTAGTCAATTTATATTAAAAAGAAACGTCAGATTTTCCATTTAATCAGACTTAGACCTCTGCTGTCATCCTCATCCTTCCTATGCTTATCTATTTTCTTTTTGCCACTTTCTTTCTTTGCATGATGTCTCTGTTTAGCCTGTAAGCAAAGACATGATTGAATGCTGGCTATACTTAAGACAGCAAGACTGTAATCATTTACTTCAGTGGGAATCAGAGTTGCTAGATACATACCCATATGTTGTTAACTTTCTAAGATCTCCTTGGACCATATAAAACAAATAGCCATAATTGCCTGATCTGGCAAAAAGATACAGTAAATGCAAGTGATGCAATTGCTTGTGTTTATTTTCGATTTTAAAATGTAGGTACATTATCTGCAATTAAGTACAGCTGTCAGGATAACAGTGATGTGATACTGTAAGTCTCCAAGTTGGGTCACGCCAGTTCTAGATATAACACAGTTCCTTAGATTGTGATTATATCTGAAAAAAAGAAAAGAAAAAGAAAAGAAATTGAAAATAAGAAGTATAAGAAGTTAAGAAAGGAAACTTTCAGGAGCCATGCATTCTGTGCTAAAGAATGATCATATAGATGATCTGTAGTGTCCTTGGCTCCCTGGTGTCAGTCTGCATTGCTTACAAATGTTGCACTTTCTCACAGCCAGTATTACAAACTTTCCATAAGGTATGAAAATTTAAAAAAAACCTCAGTTGTACTTTGGTTACAACAGCAGCATACTTCTTTTTGGTTAGAATTGCTGATGACGACTTACTGTGTGGTTTCCAGTGTATCTTATTAATGTCACAGTAAATATTATGTTAATGCATTGGTTTGAAACAACCAATAGTGGTATTTAAAATTTTTATGTCTGTGTTCCTAGAAGACTAACATGTGTGCCTGAGGCAAAAATATTTACCTTGGTTTAATGGGTGTGTTGGTATGAGATATTGTTTTTCAATTATCTAAAACCAATTTAAATCCCTTGTATCAAATTATTTATCTGGAAATAATCCTAAATAAATGGGTATGGTCAATTAAACTAACACATTGTTTTAAAATTGCCTAATAGATAGCATTTCTGCAGAAACTGTCCACACAATAAGATATATATAATTTCTTTAAACATTTCTTAAATCCAGTGTACATCAAACTTTGCCTTTTAGACTGTGACTCACATTCTGTGTCCACATAAATACTCAACTTTGCTGTCAGCCATGGGAAAATCAAAGGGAAAGGACGTAAACTTTCTGAATGTCAATAAATGCATCTTCTTATGCAAAATCCTGAAGGTAAATACAATACTGAACAAATGCAGCATCCTAGCTCTACCAGTAATACTTTCAGTTGTATTTTTCCACAGCAAATATTTCCTGGGTACAGTATCTAACAAGGGCATGTAAAGGTTTCCATAAATAACTTCAAGTATACTTAAATCTGTATGCGTAGTCTAAACTGAATGTACACATAGGGTTCACATGGTGGCAACATTTCTAGCAGCAGCTGTAGCAGCCACCTTTTCTGGTTTTCCAAAGGGCAGGCATTAACAAGTTGACCAGACCACCGCCAGCTCGCTGTGGCTGCCTGCTACTTCAAGGTAGCGCTTTCCAGCCCTGCAGGGTCTTTTTTCCTTCATCGCTATTGCCATCCCCAGGCACTAAAGAAAAGAGCCGACATCGCTGAAACCCCTGTGACACTTGACACCTACACTATGATGGAAAGAAGTTCTGCAATGACATGGGATGGGAAATGACACTTATTCATTGCAATAGATCTGTGAATCAGTTTTCTCTCTTCTGTAGTACTTTGGTTTCAAATATTCATATAAAAGGAGCTATTGAAAGTGATGTTTTCATATTCAATAATACAAGAAAAAGCCTTGAGGACATACTGGATTGTGCATAGCACATGAAATGTGGTAGAAACAGGCTGGACCTCACCTAACTAAATGCTTTTCAGATATGAAAGTTTCATTTTTAGGCTGTTCAGATGAAAGTAATGAAACCAAATACATACAGTATTCAATACAGTATTGCTGTATATTTGAGATAATATCAGCATCTGAATGAGGTTTGGCTTAGCATATGCTTGCAAATAGGAACCAGCACCCATACCGAGTAGTGGGATCACCTGTTTCTAATGTCACAAAAACTCCATTTTTGTAAGTTTATTTTAGATACAACTCTTCCACTCTCTAAAGAATGTCCAGATGGCAGGAGAACAGTGGTATTCAAGATGTTAACTCCTGGAAGTGAGCCCTCCTCACGGAAATACCTTCTCATCACAGCCCCTCTGTACATGAAGCTGTACTGAGTTGTTAGCACAGGAGCCTGAGCCCTCATTTTACCCCAGCTGGTTGCAGGGCCCAGTCCCGCGAAGACTTACCCCAAGGGTTTTGCTGCGTGCGTGCAATGGGGCCACATCGCCTGAAAAATGTTGTAACCATGCAGGACACAAGCCCATACTGCTCAGAGGAGGCTAAAGCTCATGCAGAGCTGGCCTCGAGAACGTTAAAAGCCCTATTCATTTTTTCTTGTTGCTTGTTGCAATGTCTACTTCTTAATTTTTTTTCCCTTGATGGCTCAAATCAGCCTTGGCATAGAGGTGGTTTGGCTGTCTGTCTGCAGTGCTGAAGCCTCTAACTTACTATCATTATAGAGGAATGCTCAGTTTTTTTTCCCCCCTTGGGAAAAGAAGACATTAGAGCAGCAGGCATAGCTGATTTTAGGGTCTCCCAATTCTGCTCCCGTCCGAAAAACAAAAGCCGAGCAAACAGCTCCTGCTGAGAGGCTCCGCGGCCCTCGGCGCACCTCTCATTTCAAAAAAACCCAAAAACAACAACAAAAAACAACAACAACAAAAAACAACAACAAAAAACAACAACAACAACAAAAAACAACAACAACAACAAAAAAGCCACCTCTGCGAGGACAAGCAGCAGCACCGGGCAGCCCTCCCCCCTGACCGGCCGTCTAACGGACGGACTAACTGACTTAACGGACGCTCCGCGCGGCGCGGCGCGGCGCTGCCCACAACAAACATGGCGGCCCCTGCCCGCCCTCGCCGTCAGCGGCCCTTCCTCGGCGGCGGCGCCGCGAGCCGCGGCCGCTTCCGGCGAAGCCCGCTTGCCTGCAACAAAGATGGTGCTGCCCGCGCCGGCTCCGCGGGCGCCGCGCATAGCTCCCGCTTCCCTCTTGTAAGTACGGGGACAGGGCGGAGGGGCCCTCGCTGCCCGCGCCGCCGCCGCCCCCCTCTCCGCCCCGCTTGTGGGGAGGAGGGAGCCGCGCGGGGCCGGCGGGCGAGGAGAGCCCGCCCCGGGGCCTGGCCGACGGCTTCTCCTCCCCCGCGCCGCCGCCTCCCCCCGCGCCGAAACGTCCGAGGGGGCCGGGGCGGGCGCGGGTGGCGCGGCAGGGCCCAGAGCCGGGGCCGGGGCGGGGGAGAGGCGCCTCCCCTGCATTAACTCTGCCCCGCCGCCATCCGTCCCTCAGTCCTGTCCGCACCTCAGTTGTAAGCAAAACTTGGGGGGTTTTTCCTTTTTTTTTTTTTTTTTTTTTTTTTTAATTTGCGGGCACGCCGCGAATAACCCCGGCGCTCACGGGTTTGATAGGGTTGGCCTTCTCCTTACCGAGGAGGCAGGCATAGGCAGCCTTGTCCCGTTGGCGTTTGGGAAAGTGGCAGCCTTTGGCATTGGGGAAAGCACAAACGTGTTTCTAGCAAAAACTAACTAAATAAATGATGTTCGTTTTAGGGTCAGGAAGTTTTTTAGATCCAGGTTTTTCGAAAGTTTTATCCCCACTCTTGGAAAGATTTCTGCATCAGTGGATTCAGAAAAATCCAAACTTGTCCATGTGAGCATGGAAATAAATCAAGGATTGTGCTCATTCATCATCGTGACAAGGAGATGCATTTCCTGAAGTTTGCATCAACAATGAAAAGATACATTTTTGGAGCGTACCTGGGGAAGGTTTGAGCTGCGTCATCCTTTCATTTTTGAAGCAGAAGTAAACTGGAGTCTCATATTTTTGCTTTCCTTCTAGCACCTGTATTACCAGAGAAAATTATCCTAGTGCTTGACTCTGGATCCTTAGATATAGGCTGAGATTGAAATTAGATTTTTGCTGCATTAAACTCTGGCTCTAGAGCATTACACACCAAAATCCTGATAAACTTCCACGTCTGGCTGCTTAGTTCCCAACTCTGAACCAGCCCTTTCCTCCTCATGGTAAACACACATAAAGAAATACCTAATCTTAAAAATAACCCAAAACTTTAAATATCAAGAAACCCTATAACTGTGACCTCTGTGTTAAGAGGCCTGGTGGACTTTAAAACCTTGGTTATGCTCACAGTAATGTCAGTGGGCCAAATGCCTGTTTCAGCAGAAATTCTCCTTTCAGATTCATAACCGTAAAGGCATTCTTCAATGCAAGAAGGTGTGGACAGAGGTGGTTTTAAAAGGCCTTAATTTTGAAAAGTGTTGACCACTTGGGCCAGTAATGAAGAAGGGGAACTGAAATGTTTTGAACTGCCTGAGGACTCAGTGTTCCCTGTTCAGTGCATGGGTGAGCCTCTTAGATGAGCCTCATGACAAACGACGCAGCATGTGAGACGGCGGTGTTTCATAGTGTCAGAAACGGTTTCCTGCCTGGGTTTAGGTAATTCCCTCAGAATTGTGGCTAGATGCCTCCCTCAAATTGTGCAAGCACTTTATCAGCTCAAGGGTGGTCAGGGAATCCCCCCAGAAAGGGGAAATAGTGGGAATCTGCTTCCTAAATTGTATCTGGTTTTGCTTTAATCTGGTGATTGCTCCCAGTAGTGAAAAAGTATTATATAGAGACCAGAATCTGCAGTTTCACCCATCCAAAATGAGCATCCTAACATCAGCCTAGAGAATCCAGTCTCATTTGCTGTTCTTCTGTCACCTTGCCTGCACTATCATCTCTTAATGGAGTTTGACGCAGTCTGAACTATGCGTAGCAAATTAGGCTTTTTTAAGAACATCTGTGCCAGGACAGCTGTTGTTTGATCCTCAGATGACCCTAGACAGAAGGCAGGCATTTCAAAATTCAGTTCAGAATATCAGAAATCTGCTGGCTAGCTCGGTAAAGATGCAGTCCTCCTGAGAAGGTGCCCTCTAACATTGCTTTCAGCACTTGGGGAAAGCTTTGTCAGAGAGTGGCTTTATCACAGGGTGTCAAACATGGGGTTTTTCTGTCTCTCTCTTTTGGCCATAAGCTCTTACATTCTGTCCAAAATGCTGCTTAGGGGCCTATATATTTTAACATCCAAGCCATTTAGGCGTGTCCTTGATGGGGCCTTGGAAGTCAGTAGGCATCTCTGACAATTTAAAGGCATTAGCAGGTTTCCTACAAAAGCTTTGAAAATCTCAAATTCTCCCTGTATCTTCAAGCTGAAGTATGGTTTCTGCAAGGCCCAGCTGTCAGAACAGCAGCTCCTAGTTTAATTATCAGAAATTCTCTCGGTAATCACAGATGACACGTGCTACAGTTTTTTTGGTTTCGTGATTTAGTCATGAGAAAGTATTTAATTGTATTACTCCGTCATTTTCCTTTTCAAGTGCCATTAATGGGCCTAAGGATGTGTTTGTTGTTAACGACTAGGCTAGACGTCTTGATTCAGTTCACAGCTCTGGCACTGACTCCTGATATGATCTGGGATGAGTTGCTTCGTCTCTCTGGGCCTTGATTCCTCTTCTGTAGAGTGGCTATAAAATGCATCTTTTCCAGCTTTTGTCTAGTCAGAGTGTTATTCAAGTGAAATGGAAGCTGACAGAGGGCATCCGTTTGCTTTCTATAAATGCATTAGAAGAGTAAATACCAGGGAGGGAGAAGAGCTACTTAAGCTAAAGAACAGTTTTGTCAGAAAAACAAATGCCTATGAATAAAAGATGAATAAATTTAAAATGGAAATTTGAAGAAAGTTTCTCATCATCAGATCAGTCAAGTTCTAGAACAGCTTTCCAGGATGAGTCAGGGGAGAGAACAGCTTGGTGTATAAGATGCACTTCTAGCCTTTCTAGAATTAATATGCATTGCATAAGCCAAAGCCCTGCTGACTCTGTCACTGTCACTGCTAGCAGTGCTGTTTCTATTAGTCCTGTTGCTGGTTTTCTGCTACCGCGGCAAAAGTACTGCAACAGCAATAATGTCAGAGACAGCAGTAATAGAGGTCAATTGTGCCATGTGTTTAATTTTGGGGGGATAGAGTCTCTTATGGACTGGCAAATACTCTAGCTGCTTTTGGTATGGGCCTTGACCAGTTAATGGATGGGGTTATTTGGCATGGTTGTTTGTTCCAACAAAGGACCAGTCTTCACAATGCCAAAGGTTCCCTTCCTGTCTAATACTTCCCAGAAATGGCTGCATTTTAGCTTCTGAGACAGTGAAATCTGAGCAGGAAGAAGATGGCTGGGATCACTAATAGTTTTCCCAGGTTGATGGTTCTGAGTTTGGCATTCTTTCTAAAAGTTGCCAGGTATCAAACATCACTTCCAGATGTTAAAGATTGAAGTATTTTAATCTCCATGCATGTTCCTACTCCTTTTCTCGTATTCTAGGTTGTCAGATGGATGCCAGAGACAAGTTACTTCTACGCTCCCTGCGTCTGGAGCTCTGCACAGAGGTGCTCGTGGATGGACTTGTTATTCAGTATCTCTACCAAGAAGGGATTCTCACAGACAGTCATGTTCAAGAAATAAAATCCCAAACCACCAGTCAAAGGAAAACCATGATGCTCCTTGATATTCTTCCTACTAGAGGACCAAAGGCATTTGATGTATTCTTGGATTCCTTGCAGGAGTTCCCATGGGTTAAAGACAAGTTGAAAGCTAAGCGTAAGGAAATGACAGTAGAAGATCCTGCAGGTAAGGCCAGAATTGTTATTGCTGTTGTTTTGAAGCTTGTTCTCAGCTGTAATTTTGAATGTATTGAGTGTACCGGTAATGTCAAGTTATGCATCATATAGATATGGAGCATGATACCAGCATAGGGCACAGCCTGAATTTCCTGGAAGCCAGCCAAATGCCAGGAAGCATTGCAAAGTTTGAGGAGTGAGCAAGGCTGAGTTTCTGGATACTGGGAGGCAGCAGCTTCCATAGGGAAAGGCTGCATTTGGAGGGTCTGAGATGCAGGATCCAGACTCCCTTACCACAAAAGGGGTGGACTGTAAAGAGTAGTTTTAACTAGCCGAACAGCAGTCTCTCCACAATCCATACCTAATTAATCTATGTTTTATGTATGTTTTACAGTGTTTCACTTCTGTATTGTTGATATTGGCAGGATTTTTATTTACTTGATTTTATTATGGTTTTAATAGTTTTAATTTAGTGATATCTACTAATTTAGAATTATGTGGTTTATTGTGTTTATCAGAGTGCAAATGTCTAGGATCATTACCTCCAAAGTTACTAGCCATTGCTTAACTTTAAAAAGAGCTTAGGAGCCAGAAGATTTAGTGGATGTTAGATAATCTTATTTAGTCAAATCACTTGTTTTCTGACATTTAGATGTATTTCTAAAACAGTTTTCTGAGCTTGATGTTTGCTCTGAAGTGATTTTTTTCTTTTTATGAATACACATGTATTGTTGAGCTGTTCTGAAGCATGAGGAAAAGTGCTTAAAATACATTTTTCCTGTCCTAGTAAAGATTTTTTGTAACATGCCTGAGCTGTTATCCTAATGTTACCAGTTTAATAGTGAAGTCATCCTCACTTGGGAACATTGTTTCTGAGCAGTCAGATTAACCTCTCTCCTTTCCCCTTCAAATCCCACCTGATTTGGCTTCGATCTTACTATGATGCACATGATGTGATTTTTCCAGTGTCAGTGTGTTTTGCATGAGACTCTAAACTTGTGAAGATGTGTTACTAAGAACTGTTGAACATCATGCGTGCCTACATCTGAGTTAGCTGCACACCCAAGAATGTTTTGTGAAGATCTGCTGGACAAATGTGACATTATCTTACCTTAGGACATTTTAAATGGAATATTATGACAGCTTTTCTTTCTGTTGGACCTGTGTGGAGATTGCTTTATGCTTGCTCCCCAGCTGCAGAACCAGGTAAAAAGCTTCTAGAACTTTTTGGAGAATAAATATCACGTGCCTCCCATAGGTGAAAACACTGAGTTCTCAGCACAATGCAATCTCGTGGTATCGAAAGTGTTGAAAAAGACCTTGTTGATATGACAAATCCTGTCATGCTCATGTTCTGTATTTGCCTTACAAATCAGTGTGTTTGCTAATTGCTGGTTAAGCTTTTGAATAATGTCTGCAGTTCCACAAACACATGCACATAGTCACCAAGTACACTCAAGATCATGTATTTTGTTACTAGAAAAATAGTTTCAGATGTTTATTCTTTTGATTCTCTTGTGGATTGTTTCTTCCCATTCTTGATAGTTTGTGACTAACATGCTGTATTTATGCATATCAGATTCTTTGGTTTCAAGTGGGTTGACTGTACCTGGTAATCCTATTGCCAAATCTTGTGTGTGAGCTAGAAAAGACTTACAGATTAGATCAAAGGTTACCATTATTTTTACTGTGGCAATACAAAATGTGAAAACAGGATAAGAGGCAAATAACCAAGTCAGTTTTCATATTTGTGCACGTTCTTTGGGAGTACCACCTGTGCCTTAATAAATAATGAATGCATCCTGAAATTAACTGAAAATTATGGTGATGTCGTCAGTGCTGTTTGCATGCAAAAAAATGTGGTTTGGGATAAAAAAAAGCCTCACTTTGCATTCTGAACAACAAACTTGTAAGCTTTTGTCTCAGTAGAGTGCTTGAGCATATGCTTGACTTTAAGCATGGAAAAAGCCATTGGCTCTAATAAAACTGTAAGCATACTTAAAATTAAGTACATTCTTTAGTGCCATGCTAGATAACTTAACTTCTATCTTATTGGAAACAGTTCTTATAAATGGTGATTTGTCACTGGCAATTTGTTTTAAAGAATCCATTTGTAATGAAAAGAGTCTACTATATACACGTTACCTTTTTTAAAACCATAATACTTTTAAAATCAAAACTGATTTTATGGCCTCAAGTTTTTAAATCTTTATTCCTCTGAATCATGCATACTTATGGAAATAGCCTGCCTGCTGTTCACTTGTTTGTGCGCAGTTAAAATTCTGTTTACTCAAGCAAAGTGTCCTCAGCTTTTGCAGATCTTTTGCAGGATGCGGGACTGGTGGCAAGTTGTTCCTTGAAGGAAGGCTTTATTTTATAGTCTCTTTGACTTCGGAAGGACTACATGTAGGATTTTTAAATTCAGTATTAGCTTTTCCCTATCTGAGCATGAAAACTGTGGCACCTGCACAGTGATTTTCTATGTAGGCCTTTGGATTATTGTGCATCTTGTTCAAAGAGATCAGGCTTGCTATCTTTGGTTCAGCCGAGAAGTATAGTTTGTTGGATCCCGGTCAAATAAAATCACAACTGTACTTGTTAAGAAGTTTTTAATTTGTTTTCTTCCACTAGTTAAAAAACAGAAACCAAACACAAATTTTAGGAGGAGGACAGAAATAAAAACATTTTTAGTGACATTTTCTACGAGCCCTGTAACTATGATCTGGTGGGCTGAGCAGCTGTGGAATGAAAGCCAAAGTCTGAGACCCAAACAAGACGCTGCCACTGACTCATTGTGAGGCTTTGGGCAAATTGTTTCGAGCCAGTGGATTTATCCGTTCACAACTCGGGTAACTCCGTATAATGTTCACGGAGCAGCATAGAGAGTGTCTGTAAATCAGTCCGGGATTCAACCCAGAGTATGCTGTTTGGCTGTTTGCAAATAAATGAACCTTAAAATTTTTGATATCCTGAGTTTTATTGCTGAATGACGATTTGACTTAAAAAACATAGTTCTGTGTACTGTTATCTGCTGTTGTTACAAGCAGCTCAGAAAGCCCTAATCCTGCAGAGCACAAGCAGTAGAGTTCCCACTGGAATGCATAGAGTGACTTGCAGGCAAGTAGGGCTACTTGCATCTGTATAAATTCACCAAAGAGACCCAAGATTGCTTCCCCTTGTTTGTTTACTGTGTACATGTGACAGCCTGTTGACTAGCATCCATTTTCTCCTCTCGCTTGTGTGGTTCTGTCAGATGGTCACAACTTCAGGAATACCTTTTCTTAAGGTTGGGAAAACAAGATTACAAAACAAAAATTGTCAGGATGGAAATTCAGAGTCATGTGCTTTGGAGGTAATTATTAATGACCTAAAATAGTTCAATTTCAAGATGACAAGGTACGTTTCTTGCTTAAGAACCTAGAATAAAACAGTTCACCCTGTGCATAGTGGCCTTGCAAGACTTATAAATCATTCTAAACATCAAACCACAGCGTGAGTTTCTGCTTTTGAAGATAGAAACTTCTGCTGTGGTAAGAGTTAACAAAAGTACTGCAAGTCTATTTCATTAGGAAAAAACTGTGCTGTTTTTTTCTGCCCTAGTTCGGCTAACTTTATGCCTTTGTCAGGAGCATAAATCTTCAATATAGTATTATAATTCCTATGAAAGACTACAGCTGTTGGCAACAAAATTCCATTCTTTCTAGGAACAGCAAACAGTTACTCAATATTTTTTACACTGAGCAAAAAAATGTAAGATTTGAGGGTGTTTATCGGAATGGTTTTCTGATCTCTCTCTGCTCAGGAATTTTTTTGCCCAAGTATTATATTTCTATGTATACTGTATGTTGCTATAAAATTATTTATTTCTAGAAGTGTTAGTCCTGCATGTCTTTGTAGTATAGATTATTTCTTCACAGGAAATAACAACATGCTGAGAAAAGAGAAAGAGAAAAATCTGAGATACAGTTGTTTGCCAGTGGAATTCTGCAGCAGCAGTTGCTGTCCTGGCAAACGTGAGTGAATTTGGGGCATGGAATCCCGCAGGATCATCTTGAGAAGGCTGTTTTGTCACAACTAAGCAAGGGATGTTTTCTAATGCATGATTTCTTTCTTGTGGTACCTCGTCAGGAGTTTGTATTAGGGTCTTGTAGACATAAGTGAGGTGGGGGGTTTTGTCCTGTTTTGATGTGATTGGGTTTTTTCCACGGGCATGTGAGGAATGAGTGTTCTTGTATACCTATATGAAGCTTCATGTTGTGTAACATTTTGGATGCAGCATGCAAACCCAAAACAAAGCAAAACGTGCTTTTGCTGAGAAAGCATTCCTTCCTTTCCCCCCCCCGCTCTCCCCCTCGCCTGGCCCCAGCTTTACCAAAGTCCTTTTTCCACAGCTGGGTTGTAGGTTTCTAAGAATTCTGATTCAAATGCAACAGCATTAGGGCATGGGGAAGGTTAGCATCTCTTCTTACCTTTTGTTGCCTGCTTCCTGCCCTCTTCCTATCCTGCTTCCTCTGACCCCTAATGTAGTGAGGAAACAGCCTGGTCTCTTTCCTTTTCCATTTAGATGTCAGATAGGAGAGCAGCTGATGAATTCTTTTTCTCTCTCTAAAATGGTGGACAGAAGAGGGTGGTTTTTTCTCTTTCTTCTCTTTCCCTCCCCTCTCTTATATGGTCCAGTGACAGAAGGGGGAGTTTCTTCCCATGTTTGTCTGAAGGAAAGGGATGGGCTTAGCAGCCTTGGCCGCACTGGACTGACCTGGAGATGAAGGAATGCCCTCGTGCCATATCCCAGTGTGCCTGAAAGCTGTAGAAAACACTCTCCAGTTCTCTTGAGAGATTCAAATATATCCTTGCAGGAGAATTTCCCAAACTCTTTTCCGTATTCCCAGCTCCCCTGAAAATCGGGTGTTACATTTACGGCTTTGGCTTTGCTCGTGACCGCAGTGAGATCTGTGAAGTCTGGCATTAAAGGTCTGTGCACACACTCAATAAACAGCATGCATCATGATATGGACAAGTAATCAACTTCCCCAGTTCCACAGAGCATTCTGTGTGTACATGTCAGTTTAAATGTGTGTGAGTATGAACGTAAGATCTTTTTTATAGCTTAGGGAATATTTGCTTTGTTGCTTTTTTGCCGTGTTAATAAGCAGCTGTGTTTATGCTACTCACATTTACATTTTTTGCTTTGGGAAGCCGAGATCGTAGGCAACACTGATAAGAACTGTAGTATTTCCTGTCCTGTCTCAAACTGTTTCCTTCAGATAAATTAACAGAAGGAGATAACCATAGTTAGTATCATCCTTGATGACACAGATATGTGAGGCTAATAATAATACAGATTTAATAACAGGTATAGTGTCCTGGCAATGGGAGAAGAGAACTAAATCCTGGCAAGGGAAGTATTTGGACCAGCCGTGACTGATCTCATACCAGTGCTTATAACTCTTAACCGGTGCTGCTAAGAGGAAGCAATGGTAATAGGGCTCGAGGGCTCCCTCATGCAGAGAATGGAGACATCCATCTGCTGCCAGATCTCATGACTTCCAAGGTTTACTGCTGCCCTAGGGCCTGAATCCAGGGTATCACAGAGAGATTGCTAAGGCCTGTCCAGCCTACAGTTGCTACTAGTAATACTGCCAGGGTAGACCCTCACCAGATTAAGGATGACTACAGGGATCAGCAAACCAGAGTGAAGGGGTGGAGCCCAAGTGATGTTCTCCTCCACCCTGTCATTCAAGGGAAAAAGCTTGGACAGGAGTTGATGCATCCTGTGGATTGTCTGTGCACCTGGTGGCATGGCCAGTATTTTGGACTCTACAACCACAAGACCCTTTTCAAGAAAAGAGGACTGCTAGGAACAGATGGGATCTACCTGACAGTGTGGGGCAAAAGCATCTTTACCAGCAGGCTTGCTAACCATGAGGAGGGATTTAGATTAGGTTCATCAGGTGATGGAGACCAAAACCTGCATATAGATGTCAGAACAGAGACTGGGGGAAGCAGACAAGGGACAGCATAACAGGGGATGCTCTTGCACTGCCTTTGAGAAAGTGAGGCAACTATTTCAAGTGCCCCTGCACACAGCATGGGAAACAAATGAGAGAAAGTGGAAGTCCATGCACAGTTGCAGAGCTGTATCATTGGACTTGCAGAGACATGGTGGGATGGCTCACATGACTGCAGTTGTGTAGTGGATGGCTTTAGGCTCCTAGAAGACAAGGAAGATGTTGCAGTCTATGCAAAGGAGTGTCTTGAATGCACAGAGCTTTGCTATGGCATGGTCAACAGGCTGGTCAAGAGCTTATGGATTAGGATCAGAGGGGAGGCCAATAAGGGGTACATTGTGGTGGTATCTGTTAAAAGACTACCTGATCAAAAACAGGCAGAGCCTGGAGAAAAGAAAGCTTTGGGTGGACCTAGTAGCAGCCATCCAGTACCTACAAAGAGGTTATCAAGAAAAGACAAAGCCAGGCTCTTCCCAGTGGTGCATGGTGGGAAGATAAGAGATGATGGGCATTAGCTGAAGTGAGAGGTTCTGACTGGATATAAGGAGAAACTTTTTCCGCATAAGGACAATCAAGCAGTGGAGCAGGAGCGCAGAGAGGGTGTGCAGTCTCCATCTTTGGAGGCTGGCAAGACTTGACTGGAAAAAGCCATGAGTGAACTGGTCTGATTTCACAGCTGATCCTGCTTTGAGCAGGAGGTTGGAATACAGACCTCCTGACGTCCCTTCCAACCTAAATTGTCCTATGATCCTTTGAAGCCTTCTTTAAAGAGTGCCCCTATTGCAAGCCCTGCTTTTCAGGGAAACTTTAACCTGTTTATTGGAAATGCAACACAGTAGGGCAATCCAGGAGATTTCTGGAGTGCAGAAGAGACTATCTTTATGAGTATGCTAGACAGGTAGACTAAGGGGGAGGTGCAATACTGGCCGTGCTACTCATGAATAAGAAAGAATTGTTTAGGAATGTGATTGTTAATGTCAATCTTGGCTGCAGTTACCATGAAGTGATAAAGTTTAAGATCCTGAAAGAAGTGAGGAAGGCAAGTAGCAGAGTAAAGATCCTGGACTTCAGTTTGTTCATGGAACTGGTTGGTGGGAACCTGTAGGAGACAGCTCTGAAGGGCAAAGCACCCAGGAGACCTGATTGGTCATCAAGGAAAACCTCTTCAAAGCACAAAAATAGTCCATTCCAGTGTGCAGGAAAATAAGCAGACATGGCAGGAGGCCAGTTTGGCTGAATGAGGAACTCGCAACTGAGCTCAAATTCAGAGAGGAATTTTCTAGGAGGTGGAAGGTGGTCCAGGAGGTAGCCGGGACAGACTACCCAGGAGCAATGTAGAAGCATTGTGTGGGTGTGTAGGGATAGAGTTATGAAGGCTAAAGCTCATTTGCATTTGAAACTGGTCAAGGACATGAAGGACAACAAGATGGGTTTCTACAGGAAAACTGCAGGGAAAGGAAGACTAAGGAAGATGCTGGCCTGTTGCTGAATGCAGCAGGCAACCACTGATGAAGGACACAGAAAAGGCTGAGGTACTCAACGTCAGCTTTGCCTGCGTCTTCATACTTAAGGTCTGTTTTAGGTCTTCCTGGTCTCTGTGCCAAGTGGTGGAGTTTGGGTGAGGGAGATGCTGTTTATAGTAGAAGAGAATAGAGTTAGGAACTACCTAAGTAAACTGGACATATACAAATCCATGGAACTGGATGGGATGCATCTGAGGGTGCTGAGAGAGTCAGCCAATGTCTTTGAGAGACTGCCGTCTATCATGTTTGATAGGTTATGATAAGCCAAGTGCACGAAGGGCAACAAAGTGACCGGGAACAGCCAGCATGGATTTACCATGGATAAATCATGCCTGACCAACTTGATTCTTGCCTCCTATGACAAAATGACTGGCCCTGTAGGTGAAGGGAGGAGATTGCATTTACCTTGACTAAAGCAAGGCTTTAGGTCAGCACAGTCTCCCATAGCGTTCCTGTGGCTAGTTGGAAAGGTATGGACTGCGTGGGTGGACTGCAAGGTGGGTGAAAATAGGCTGGGCCACCAGGCTTAAAGGGTAGTGGTCAGTGGTTCAATATTATCCAACTGGAGGCTAGTTATGTGTGGTGTTCCTCGGGATTGTTGGGGGACCAGTGCTGTTTAACCTTTTTGTCAGTGACCCGGGTTACTAGGAGGGAATGTATCTTCAGGAAGCCTGTAGGTGAATTAACTTTGCACGCTTGTTTGTGTTCTGCAATCTTCTGAATTGTGCCTGGATCAGGAAGGCAGAATGACTCTAGACCTTGTGGAGCAGTTGACACAGGAGAGTGGGGCTGCCTATCGGAGGGATCCCAGCGAGCTGGAGGAATGGGCCAGCAGGAACCTCATGAAGTTCAGTAGAAATAAGTGCAAAGTTCTGCACCTGGGATACAAAATTCTCACAAAATAGGACAGGCTGGGCACTGACTGGCTAGCGGCAACTCTGCAGAAAAGGAGCTTGGGGTCTTGGAAGACAGCAAGTGTGATAATAAATACTAACCATGTCCTGGACCACATTAACAAGAACAAAGCCAGCAGGCTGAGGGATGTGATTATTCCCCTGTAGTTGGTATTCATGAGACCATATTTTAAATACTGTATGTAGGAGTAGAATAGAGCCAGCCAGAAGTGAAACCTCCAAACTGTGTAAAGACTGCATCAACACATCCTCAACACAAACTGTATCAGTCTATAGGTTCTCTCCTATTACGCTGCACTGCTTGCTAATATAGACATAGCCTTTTCTGGCCAGTGGATGAGGTGGTTTTGTCCATAAACACCTGCAGTTTTGGAATCCTTTCTTTCCAAAATACTGTATTCATACATAAGTATAGAGGTAGATGATACCAGAGCTGCTGCTGCTGCAGATAAATGCATAATTTCTTTGCTTATTTAGGTATAATGCTGTTTCTCGTCTTTGGGAATGTCAGTTCTAAACGGCTTACAGAGTTTCCTACCTGCAGTTTTCCATTAGACCATATATCATAATTCTCTGTCCATTTTTCTCCTTAACTTGCACCACAGTATGATAAACTCATGCCAGTGTCTTTTACTTCCATAAAAATAGTTGTGGTCCTCTGTGATCGTTGAGATCCGTTAATTGTTGCCAGCATCCCGCTGTTGGTCTTGTCTCATGATGTGGCAAGGAAGCTATTGAAAATGCTTTGTACAGACAATAATAATTGTTTTCTAGAGCAGAGGGGAAAATTTCTTTAAAGGACCTAATCCTGTGGTTCGATATAGGCAGTGGATAAACATGAAAAAGTGAGATGCAGTTATTATTTTTGCATTACATATCAGTACAGGCATTCTGTTGATACTAATTAATGCCCCTTGTGGCCTATGTGTATACACTAATATATGCTCCAGAGTAACTGAGAGAACTTCATACTTAAGACTTGTTAGACTTCTTTTCACCAAATTTTTCTTCATGAATGTTTTCCTTCAGAGCTGGCCAGCTCTTATTTTAACACCTCCTGAATTGCCTTGGAGCGCCATCTGAAAATGTTTGTTTAATTGTTGTATTCCCACTGCAGAGAGACAATCTATTGTCTTTTATAATTTAAGACTGTGAATGCTGTTTTTAAAAAGCAACCAAACAACAAACACACCCACCTTAGCTTGCATGTGCTGTGGAGGTTGCCTAGCTGTCCAAAGTCAGTAAAAATGTTAACTTGTGTCTTGTAGTGAAAGTCTGATTCCACTGCAATCGCCAGCCAGGCTCCTACTGACTTGAGTAGGACAAAGATTTTGCCACTGATGGCTGTAAATTTTTTTTTTTTGGTGAAGGAATGGATACTGTGCTGTCTTCCCTGCACTGACATGACAGCATGTCTTGACCTTCGTAGAAAAATCATTTCTGCAGATGCAAAGCTATTACTAGTTCAGACTCCAGGGCTCTGTCTTTCAGATTTGTTTATTTGTTTTTATTGATATATGTTTAGACAAGTAGGAATTGGAGCACCCAGGTATAAGTCATTGTAACCTCAGAGGGATGCAGCTGCAGTCTATCTTGTTAGGAGATTTAAGGTTTTATATACAAGACTTGAAAAGCCGATTGTTATCTATTTGGTAATTGTCTGTGTAAACAGAAAGCCTGTTTTCTTGCTTCTCTGAGCCACTGAACCATTGTCCCAGTATCCTGTCAGATTTTCTTTCTAAAGTTTTCTTCCTGCTGTTGCTTTGTCTGTGAACAGATTTGTGTTCCTTCATATCCTGACACATTGGCAAGGAGCTGTACGTGCGTTTTGACAAGCACCTCGGTTTCACAACATTGGGAACAGAAGCGAAGCTTCGGTGTATAGCGAAGCTTCCAATATACCTTTAGAGAAGGAGCTGATTTGATTTATATTACACAGTTGGTGTGTGCGGAAAATAAGCCTTAATGCATTAGGCCAAGGGGAATAAACTGCCATTAGTGCACCACCTCTCCTGGCAGCCTTCTTAATCTGAGGGTTTCACCACCTTGTCTGGGATTTTCTAAACTATTACTTGTTAACCCAAGTCAGCCCCAACCCTCCTCCCCTTCAAAGTCAAGGGTAAGCTTCCCTTGGCTTTAAAGAAGGCAGATTTAGTCCTGTGCTGCTGCTTTTGAAAGTCTTACCTTTCATTTGTACTTAATGATGTGTTGAGCTCTTTAATGAACAGCCTGTTTCAGTTTTGGCTCTTTCTAGTAAAACGCGCTGTGAATGAGTGAAGGGACTTTGTGTAGTTTTGAACAGGTAAAGGGTTAACTAGCTAAGCTGCCAAAACTGGGATTTTCTGACTTGCTCTGGTAGGAGGTAAGCTTCCTTAATGGACAGCTGATTCCATCTTTAAGCAGGGCTATATGGATCCTCAGCAAAATAAGTGCTGAGGAAATAAAACCGGAATAAAAAGGAAAAACAGTATTTTCTAGTCTCCCTGTGTAAAGAAAGGATTTCTTTAAATATATTTTTATTTACTGCAGTTGATGGCCATGTTTGCTTAGCTCTTCAAAATGACAATACATTTTCTTTATGCTTAACTCGTCTTCTGTTTAATTAAAAAGTCGTACTTTTCTCTGCGATCCAATTCTGCCACATGCTGCATGAGATCAGTTTCTCCTTCTATCCTTGAGCAGTGCCTGCTGTAGTTAGCGCTGCCAAATGCTCTTATTGTTGCCCCTTGTTTCACATGTTCATGATGATCTGAGAAGTTCACCTGTAAAACACTTGTTTTAAAAGTCACGTAAGGTTATAGGTAGGAATGCTGACTGGCTGTTCCTAGTAGAAATTAATTGAGGATTCTTAGGAAATTGCACTTGCAGGCATCTGACTCCAAAATGTGAATCCTCAAATCTTCTTCTGAGTTGCTGTCTATACCCAGAGCCAAGTCCCTAGGCGCTGCCGTTTTTGCCATCTAAGCTCCCCGGGTGCTGAAGGGGCTGCTCTGGGCATGTCCCAGGCTGCCTGTGTCTTGACAGTACAGAGCAGCACGGCGCCGTGCTCACGCCTAGCGTCAGGGTACACAGCTGGGTGTTTCTCCACTGCTCTTGCCTGCGGGCCCTGAGCCAGTGGGCGTTCTCAGTGCAACCAGCCAGGTCAGGCAATGTCCTCTGCCAGAAGCTGGCAGCGAGCTGAGCAGCCTGTGCCTCCTTGCCAGCCAGTGGCACCATGGATAGGGTGCTTTCCTCGCTATCAGGCTCTGGTATGTGTCATGGTATTCTGGCATGTGGATAGCAGGGGGATTTCAATCCTTTCTTGTTGGAGATTGTTTGCAGGGAATAATTGAATATGACTCTGTAGTATAACAGCAAGGGGACTGCCTTGTGACTTAGTATATCTATGTTTCGTATGACCACTGCCCCATCAGCTGTTTTGTAAATCTGTGATAGAGGCCTCACTGCAAGAGAGGGCTTGAATCTTTGATCTTGACTGGAACAAAGTGCTTCCCAGTAGCTGAAAGGAACATATCTAAGTCCCAGAAAGAAGTAAGATAGGGCTTAAGCTCCTTTCCTGCTTGTTTCATATGGGCTAATTTAGGCAGCTCCCCATTTGGTGTGCTGGCTTTTGTGAATCCCATTCTTAATGCACCTAACTCTCCCAGAAATTGTACGTGGATTTTGGTGAAATAGTTCAGACCTGTGCTGGGGGAAAGGGGTTGATGATGACCCCTGTGTCTCCACCTTGCATCTGAATCCAGAAGAAATGAGCCTGTAACTGAGAGTCTCGTTTTCATTTATAGCAATCCTAGTTATCATATATAGCAATATTCTTGTTGCTTGAAAATGCTCAAGTAAGTACATGATCTCCTTTTTCTTTTGCAAAGGACGGTGTACGTACGTTTCACTTGTCTATTTAAAGTTGTACATATGTTAGGGATTTTTCAGCCTGCAGCATGGTTAATGGGCAGACCCTAGTTAAGACAGACATGCATGATACATGCTTAGCACGAATGTCTACCCTTTAATGACTTTTACCAGATCCGTGTTTATATAAAATTAAGATGCCCAGCCACTAGCGTGACACTGCATTAATCTGATATACTGTCCACTTTAAAGGCCTGAAAGGAACTCCTCAGTCTTTAGAAGAAGATGGTCATTTTACATGGTTTTTATTGCCTTGAATTTATGATTGAACAGCTAATACTGCCACAGCTCAGTGGCTCTTGCACTTGGTAACATTCATTCTATATCACTGAGTATTTTTGTTGAGAGGGATTATATTCTGATTAGGCAAGCAGTGTACTGTTTTTTCTTCCCTTGTCTTGCCTGTACAAATATATTGCTTCTTCCTATTCAGAAGCTCTTTGGTAAGTCTATGCTGAAATCACTTTGCATTTGTTTGATAATGATAGCAACAATAGTATCATGAGATTCATTGTAAAGGCTTCTGTAATCATCTGTAATCATGCAAATGTTCAGAAAGACTGACCTAGCTTTTTGCTTTTGCGCATAGGCCTTTCGAGTTGGCCTTAAATATTAAAGAATTGGGTGTACTTGTCACTTTCCCTTCTGATAGCGTCCTTCAAGATGAAATTCCCCATTGTATGCTTGTTCAGCTTCTTTCCTCAACTAGAGCGTTCTGTTGCTGAATTCTATCAAATACTGGGTACTTTTGTCCATAAAGCTTTGGAGGTCTAAGCTGAAGCAATATATAGGGTGTCCACATTTTGATACTGCTTTCAGGATACCTCCTTCCTTCCTAGCATGAATTGAGGAAAGGTTGTGAATTACTTATGCAGGGTACAGCTGTGCTAATGCTTCTTGTACTAAATAATATACTGTCCAGTTAAAACTGCAAACCCTCAGATCTGTGTAAATTAAGACACCATTTTTTGTGTTTGCTGTCTTTACCTTGTGGGTTCATTCTGGGAACCTGTCATCATGTCAGCAACGTTGTCTGAGTTACACAAATCCAGGCAGGCCTGAAGCTCTTCAGGCTTCATCACTGTCTTGCGTTACTGTCTGGGGAGGTGATTATGAACTCTTTCCACACAAGACTCGGGAATGTTGGAGAACATCAATGCACTAAACAGAAGTCCTGGAATTGGGGATCTAGTAACTGTTTATCCTGTAGCATCAGAATGGGCACAGTCACAAAGCACACAAATTCCCGATGGGGGGAGTGGGAGGTGGCAAGAAGCTCTGTACTGCCAGGCGTTAATTAGCCTTCTGATTTGGCCCCAGCTAACAGCTGTCCACTTCTAGGCTTTGCACTGATAAACAAAGTCCTTTTCTCCTGTTCTATGCCAAAAGTGTGGCTTTTTGCTTTTTTTCATACTCAGTTCCTATGGACTCGACAAGTCATTGCTCTAGCCCTTTTTCCTCCCATAGCACTAGCACCATTAATTTAGTTACTTAGACTGCTAATTTAGTCTTTTGCATCAAAAAAAGCATTTACAATGTCATATTATTAATGAAGAGTTACTCTCTGAATGGATTAAATCTTTTGGTTTATTGAGTATGGTAGTATAGGAGCAGGGTATAAAATCCACTGGAGAGCCACTTGTATTCCCACACCACTTCCGTGTAGGCCTGATTCCAAATGGTTCTGCTTCTTTCCAGTCCTTATCTGGTTCCAGTCATGTTTCAGCCACAACTTTTGTGCTTTTTTCCCATTCTGATTAGCTTTTTCCATCTCAGCTTATTATTTCTGTATGCATAACACGTTCATAGATGAGTTAACATTACAACATATAGCTGATTTAACTCTGAAGCATGAAACACATTGGTTATACATACCATTAAAGAATTTGATAGCATTTCTGAGAACAAACTGAACATCATTGTGTAATATCTTCTTTAGAAATCTAAAAGCTAAATCATTATTAGGACCTTGCTCTAGGATTGGATGTTCCGCCTTTGTCAAGATGTTTGGAGTGGGTGTGTTATTATTTCATGTCCTTTCTGATTAGCTTCTGGGTCCAATAATATCACATGATAAAAAAAATTCCTTGGCACATAGAATACATAGAGAAAGTACAAAGCATTGGCTGCTTTGCCTTATCATAGTGAACTGCTGTTGACATATCTACACACTTATTTTCTGCATTCCACTGAACTCGACTATCACATTCTGGTTTTTGTATATCATATCTTCCTTGAACTAAAAAATCAGCAACATCAAAATGGCCCTAAAGTGTCATCCTCCTACAAAAGCTGCTCATCTTTCTTTTGCAGAGAACATTCATTCCTGCCATCATGGTCTCCTATCTTTTCCAGGCTGTAGTCTATCTGCTATAAATCCTAAACTACAATTGTGAGTCCTGCTTTGTCCTTAAGTCATTTCAGCTGTGTAGCAGATGCCCATTCATTCCTTACCACAGCTGTTGGGCTTACTGCTTGTGCTATGTTCTATAGACTTACCCACTTTGGTTTTGAAAAAAGGGGCTTTCTGAAGACTTTATCATAATCCTGTTGAACCCTTGCTCAGTCCACATTTTGAACTTGCCAGCTAGGGTCAGTGTTTTTGGTAGGCACATCGCTGCCTTGCCATTGAGCTGTAGAGGCACAAAGGCTTTGAAGGTTTTGTTCTGTGGAATTCATTATGTTATTAGTAATCTTCCTTTTCCTGTAGTTGACTTGCAGATGCTCAGAAGGCTTCCTTACCTGTAAAGTCTTAGTAGTAAAAGGAAAGGTGCCTGAGGTTTTGTTCTGCATTTCGATATTAGCCACTGGGATGAGAGAGGTTGAAGGGACAGCTGTGCTGGGTCTGACCTGAGGTCTGTCATGTGTTGTATACCCCGCTGAGTCACAGGAACTCATCATTAACTGTTTCCAGGCTCTGTCAAGCTGGACTCCCGCAGTGCCATGAGGAGGAAGCTTGACTAGGGGAATCTCAGCAGCGGGGTAGGACCTATTGCCACTGCCTCTCGCTATCCTGTCTTCAGGCAGAGAGGTGCCAGGTGGCATCTGTTGGCTCCTTACGTGTGCCTGGGAAGTGGTGTCAGTGATGCCTTGTTTGGTGCTCCTCTCTGGCCCCCCTTTAGAAATTTTTGAACTCCTTGACCCTCAAGCCTCTCCCTTTCTTCCATTTATTGCAATTCTCCTGGTCTCTCCACGTGTTGCTTTCTGCTGCCTGTGCCGCCTGGGGAAAACCAGTCAGAACAGTGGGCAGGAGCAGATGCCTAGGAAAGGAGAAGTTGAGAGTGAGCATTTCATCGCAGGGTTTTCAGTGACTGCCTTTTCAGACAGAGTTTTTAATACTCAGTTTGATCTTTTAATTTGGCTGGGGACTAGCTAGTCAAAATTACATCTTTTAACACCGCAGTCGTAATTATTTTCATGCAAAGTGATCATACAACAACACATATCTGAAGAAATGGCATATGCCGTGCCTGGAACACTGAAATGAATTACCTCAGGTGTAGAGGCAGAATGCAGTCACTCAAAACAAAGTATGATTTAGGATCAAGATAGTCAGATTTGGAAAATCAGCTATTAGATAATCCTCCCCCACCATTACAGGTTTGTAAAATAAATATTGGCATGTGCATACAAAGGTGATTGGTGCTTAAGGAATGCCAAAGAGGGTGTAGTTATTTGACAGAACTACTACCAATTCTACACTTGTTTTTTGCCTAAAGATCAAGAGAAGGTGGTGAGAGCTGCTCTCAGCTTTCAGAGGGTCACCCTTTTTTGGTACCTTGAATTCAAAATATACATAGATGCGTAATTAGTTTATTTCCTATGGGAAACATACGTGTGTAGGTAGTTGAAAATAAGTTGTTGTAGAGAACTGGTACTTCTGTGATTCTCTTACCTTGTGATGTTCCCATGCTGAGCGGTGAATCTTTGGCATCAGGAGAAACAGAAAAAAAGCTGAATTTGTTGCTCTTCCTGATGCTTTTTCATGGGGAAAACTGCATGACTGGATTATATTTAGTACAGAAGCAAGCTAAATTGCTTGTCTTTAGAACTTAAATCATCTACTCTTTTCCCTCCGTACAAGTTGGGTGTTAAGCTCTAGGCAGCAGCCAGCTGAGCAGTCTGCTCAGAAAAGCTTCTTGCACTTTGAACAAGCAGCACTTTGCAGCTGGAGCTTTGTCCCAGTACAGAAAGTCTGTGTGACATTTATGCTATAGACCACACCAGTATCGCAGAACTGAATTTCAGGTTAGTTTTCTACATGACTAAATCCAGAGCAAAAGATGCAATTTACTTTCTGTGTTTCACTTTCTGTATACCTGTGGCTGTTGTGTAGTGTTTCGATCAATCCGCAAAGCCTAGTAATTGGCCTAGTTTCATTATGAAATCTTGAAATGGAACTTTAAAAGCTGATGCCTGTTTGGAGATGAAGCCAGTTATAACTCTCTTTGCTACAAGTTGAAGATGCAAGTTTTGATTTGTTTTCATTTTGATCTGAACACAAATCAACTCTTTTAATATCATGAAAGGTTAAGGAGAAGGTGTTCTTGATGTATGCAGTCCAGTCTGTTTTCTCATCATATTTCTTATTAGTTCTTGTTTTCTGTTGGACCATGAGAAAGATGTCCATGAGCTACAGGTGGAAAAAGCTTTTTATCAAAGATTTCTTTGTAAACCAGCAAACTTCTAGGAACTAGGCAAGGCTGTCTTTTTGTAGCTCCCTTGCCCTTTCCAAGGTATGTTTTCTTAACTGTGGTTGAACAATTGAATTGTAATCTATAAAGAAAAATATATAGTAGGACTTTTAAACACTAACATGAAAACCATTCAGTTTGCTAATAATTGATTTAAATAGCTATAAAAAACCTTATTATACAAACTATGAAGTAGAAGTCACTGCATCACCTGCTGACTTTTATCATATACGTCCCAACCTGAAGGTGCTAGATTTCAGGCCTGCTCTGTGACCTGCCTTAAAGGATATGCAGGGAAAATTTGAACTTCAGACTGAGTTAGTATGGTTTAACCCCTGAGAGGAGAAACATCTTGTATTCCTACCAGGCAGTAGGACTAGCAAGAGAGCCCTTGTTAACAGCCACAGAACTCCCAGGCTTCCTAAAGGCTAACAATGATATTTTTGCTATTAAAAAGTGTCTAACTAAAAAATCTGTGAAAGCCTTGATCTTGCATAAGCATTTTACTCTTAGGCCCTGAAGCTTTTATAGTAGTCCAAGTTTAAAACTGGTAAAAGAAGATACAGCTGACCTGTGTGATACCAGAGACCCAGTTGCATTACATTTCAGAGGAAGCACTTTCCAAAGATTTGAGCTTTTCTTAGAAGGCACTTCTCACTGCTTGGGGTAGGGGGGTGTTAACACCAGCAGCGAAGCCTGGAAGCGCCAGGTGTTCATAACTTACCGTGGTAGAGAACTTTAACTACATCACAGCTTTTCTAGGGATTCAGCAGATTGTGATCAGCAAATGTATTACATTTGGAAAAGAAGAGGAAACTGGTCTAAAGTATAAGTAGTCATTCAGCTGAGCTCGTGGTTTCAGTAGCTGCACAAACCTCAGTTTTCTTGTACTTAACCTGTTTTGATTTGACTGTCTAATACTGTGCTCGTCCTAATGTTTTTGTCTTGCCCTGCTCCCCTGGACCTGAGATGAGGCTTGCTGCTGGTGAGGTCTGGTGTGTTGTCATGTTCTGCCTTGATTTGATTATTTTTAAAAATGGTGCCACATAATAGACTTTCCAGGAACAGTTCTCTTTTAAAGGGTTCAGTTTGCTGTATCAGCATCATTGTTGCTTTACGGTATTTTTTTCAGAATTTCTGATCCGAGTGATTTATGGCACTTGAACTTCCCAAACTATTCGGTAATTTACTCCATGTGGATTCTAATCTTTGTCCAGGACTTGCTGACTACCCATACAAAATGTGTTTGGAAAAAGAATTTCCCCTTTCAACTCAATAGCAGAGATGATATAAAAAAGTTAATGTAGCTGCCTGCTCCGCTCCCAGGGGTGGTTGAGATGGGCCACAGTTACACACGCCATCTTATTGTTCTCGTTCTGAAAAAAAAGTTACCGAAGAAAACGGGTTTTAGATTGTTGTTTACATGACAGTAGTGCCTGGAGAAGAGAAATTTAAATGGTGGGCTCTGGTCTAGATCTGCACCATGGCTAAACTTTGTCTGGATGCCAAACCAAGATCCCAGAAATGTGATGTCTCCTGCAGCCCTGTTTGAGATCATGTGTTTCCCTCCTCTGGGTCACTCAGGGAGTAGCTGGAGCACGCCACCTGCAACTGCAGGCAGAGAGAAGTGGATAATGCTTGGCTTTTATTTCTAAGCTTTGAGGGTTAACATCTTCAAGTCTTCCCTCCACCTTCATTGTGAAAATTGTTTTTTTTCCTCATGAAAACTAAGAACAGCAGGTTTGGCAACATGACTCTGGGTGCTGGGCATTTAGACAAAACAGCAAATAGTGTCGTACACATGGAAAAAGGGTTGGCAGCGCCGGAACGAAAGCAAAGCTGAGGGTAAATGTGGATGTCACGGTCCAGAGACCTGCCCGTTAGTTTCCCACTACTGACTGCAGCGTCATTCTGAGATGGCCTTTTCAATTCATGCCTTACTTGATATGTCGGTCTCAGTTTATTTGTGGCAGTGAGCAGCATTTTTAAAGAACACTTTCATAGCTCTCATGCATTCATAATTCTTGGTTACTCACCCAGGCTTAACTGTTCCTTTTTAGTGCCTGTCTTGTCGGTCACAAGCCATTTCTTAGCATGCTGTTGTCAAGTTGTCTCTAAACCCTGGCATGATCTGTTGTACATTTTGTTTTGCTTTTTGGCCTGATCTGGTGCAGTTACCCAAATGCCATACATCTTAGGTTTCCAAAGATTGCCCGAGTCTTAGTTTGAGGGCGGTGAACTCCCTTTCCCATCCCTTTAGGACTGCTGTATTTACTTCCTATCATTACAGTCACTATGTATAGTCTCTTAAAAGCCTTCCTTCTCAAGCACTGATAAACAACCCTAAGAGTCTTTTGCTTACATTTTCAGTAGATGGCTTCTTCAAATCCCTCCCCTATGTGCCACGCACCCAAATAATACAGAGCCGCTTAAAGTCCCTTGATGTAATGACGGAGGAGACTGATGCACAGAGTTGCTTTTGGTACGTTAGTCTGGTGATCCACAAATAACTGTATCCATAAAAATCTGAACTGATGTTAGCATTCTGGTACCTCCAGTTCCCAAACCAGGTAGATCCCATGGCACATGCGGTTGTTTTTACCTAAGAGTGTCAGAACGGTCATAGTGGGTAATGGTGTATTTTGATAGGGCCAGTTAGTCCCGTGTTTTCCTTCTGGCTTAGGGCTTTTTGAGAAGCGTAAAAGAAGCCACATTTTATTGGATTAGTAATAAAACTTCTCCCATGAAAAATTCCTTCCCTACCTTCTTACAGTTAATTGTTGGATTTAATTTGTGGACCATGAGAAAGCTTATACTGTTATTTAAAACAAGAAAAAAACAAGAAAAAAAAATTTCCTCTGTGTGTTGGTGCCCTCTTGGTTTCAGTTTGATTTTGTGTCAGTGCAGAACACAGTCGAGCAGAGCGTTAACTGGGCAGAAGGTTGTTTCCTTTAATCTTTTACATTTGTTGCCTTTTCAGCTTCACTCTATATTCTCTTTTTAATAGATTTTAAAGATCATTCTAAGCAGCATGCCAGGTCTTTGAAACAACTCTCCTGGCCAATTTTACCAATCTCTTCCATGTATTTCTAACCTATATTTGCTGTCAAACTTGTAGGTCAGTTTTTCTGTATTTTGCTGATTTATGATGCAGGCATGCATCTGAGCCTTGCTGTCTCTGCTTGTTCTGGTTGTCATGTTGAATACCGTACAGCCCATTTTTAGTTCTAAACCTATTGAATTAGCATGCAGAGCTGTCTTCTGTCTCGGTGGATGTTTACTGCAAGCAGTGTGGCTATTAATGTTGGCCACAAACTGTTAAAATCCCTCTTTTTTCCTTGAACCGGTATGCTTGATGATGCCCAGGCCTCTTAAAGTTTCTCACTTTTCTTTGAGGTTTTCAGCACTCACATTTCAGGTGGGTGCTCTGACTGAGCCCAAATACATGTTGTTCAGCTGCTGTTAGCTTTATCACAAAATTCCTGTGCTGAAATAATTTTCCCTTTACCTCAAACTGTTAATTTTGCCTTTGTGCTTGTTTGTGTGCTGGGACCTACTGAGCTGTGCCTGAAACAAGAAAGCAGAATGATTTGGGAATTTTAATCCCAATTTACCACTGATTTAATGTATGGCCTTTGGGCAAGTGACTGTTGGTCTGCTTCCCATTACATGCAGTGGAGGCAATGATACTCATTTATGTATCTCGTGGAGCTACTCAGCTGTGGTATGAATACACAGGGTGGATGGACCCACCAGACCTGCAGTAACTAGCTGTGGTGGGTATCATGGAGGACTTCTTAATCACTTGCTGTATATTTTTATTGCCCCCCTCCCAGGCCAGACGGATTTGAAATTTATAGTTCTGAGAAGCTGGAGTCCTTTGTTCATACTATAAGGCCTTTTTTCTTTTCTTTTCTTTTTTTTTCAACATGGGGGCATCTAATTTATTCAAAGATTCAGTCAGCTGGAATATGCACGTTTGAAAGCAGCACGCAGCAGAAGGCTCCAGGAGGGGGCCAGATGCTTGAGTCTGTTTTCGGAGAGAGCAAGAATGAGGCAACTGTAAAATAAAAGATGTCTAATGTAGTTAACATACAAGTACTGTACACAAAATGAATAGTCTGCTCTCTTCCTCCATCATGCTAGAATATGATGGTGTTTCAAACCTCATCTGTTCTCTACTTCGTAGTATGTTCAATGCTTTGTGACAGGTGACAGGTTTGATGACATCTGCTTTTCTCAGATAAAAAAAAAATATCCACCTGCCTTCCCTTTCATTTGGGGCCTGAAAAGGGTTAAGAATTGCTGTATGCAGACATATACCCTGCTGTATTGATATTATGTATGTTGTAATAGCAAACAGAACTATTCAGGTCAAATATCAATAACATTCAATAAGCCTTTCTAGGAAAATATAAATTAAAACCATTCAAAGCTGTTTCCCATAACTGAATTTGCTGCGTCTGATTGACTTCAGTCCCACATCTACAGTGTGATATTATTATTGACTTTGAGTTTTGCCTATTTCAAAATGAAAGAAAACTTGAAATCAGGTGGTGGTATTTATTTTATTAGAACTCCTGCCCTCCTTTTCTCTCTCTGAAACAAGCGTCACATTGCATTGTTTGAATAACAAAATGGTGGTTGGTGTAAATTGTCACAGTCCCACTGAATGCAGCTAAATCGGTGGACCATCAGCTGAGAACCTGTCCCCCGTTCTACAGTTAAGCCAGATACTAATTTGCACCCCAAGGCTACCAGTTCCAGCTCTACCTTTGGTTTTATTATCAAGCTACTTGGTTTCACATTAAATATCATGAGGAGGATTTATAATAAAAAGTTCACTAAATTGTTTAACTATTTCATTCAGACAGAATGAGTTTGCTTTCCTACTTCTGTCCCTCCCTTTCCTCAAAGCAAATATTTTGTCACATCCCTGCCTTTAATTCATCAGAGTAACTCTTCCAAGCATATAGTTTTCATGATAAATATACTTTGTATGTTGAGTAAGTTCTTAAAACCTATTTGCTAGCATAGCCTCTTAAAAAAAAAAAAAAGCATATCATAGTCTCAAAAATGGAATGTTTATATGAAAAATCTGGTATTATATCATATTCATTAATTGGATTTATTCTGCAGATTTGTACTAAGTATGAAGTACATCTGTATTTTCACACAAATCTGCTAGTGGATTAGTTTTTAGTTATAAGTATTAATAGTGTGGAATTGTTTCTGCAAATATTACAAGAGCCTAGCAAGAATCTTTTCTGAGAGTAGATTTATTATTGTTGTTGACTGTGGATATCTTAGCAATTAATGGTTATCTCACAACATGCAATCAATATTTAAAATTTTTGAAGAAGTCAGATGTATGCACGTCTAAAATAGATGTGTATATGTATATCTTTATATTAAAAAGAAGAAATGGACATATAACCTTACAGGGAGTTTAAATGCATAGTTCCATAAAATTAAATGTACTCATTTGCCATTGGCATGATTTTACTGAAATCAGAAATTTCCCCGCAGCAGGTAGGGATTGCATTGTAGAAGAGGTAGAAGCGTTTGGGTTGTTTCCTTTAGAACTCTACTTCAGTAGTAGTATATCAGATCTGCTTGTGGCTCAAAAAGCGTACCTTGATTTAACGTTAACTTGTTTTAAAGACATTTAGACATGGGAATTTATTGGTCATGACAGCCTGAAATATTTTTTAGTCCACTAATAAGCATTTTTATGTAGTTAGAGCTTAATTACTAGAATAAGGAGCAGCCCTCATGCCTGGAGACAGACAGTGGTAGCTCTCAGAAAAATCTGATGGTCAGTGGTAAATGTACTCAGAAAGATATGAGGTGAAAGGAAATCATTCTGAGAGCTGAACGGGAATATTCTATAAAGAACAACAACAATTAAAATAATTTTTCCTTTAGCAAATATCTTTTTACCTTATTATAACTTAATAGATACATTTGAAGTTGGTAGACAAAAAGGCTTCTGTATGAACCATAATTTTATTCTTTGTGCTGTCAAAATTGCTATAATTCTGTGGCTGGGTTTTTAAAATTACATCCTAAAGATTATATGAGATACTCTATTTGTTGCTATTTGATATGAATGTTCAACTATGTATTCATCTGGATGAATAGTACATTAATTTATTTTCTTTTTCAAGTCATTTAAGTTGCCTGCAAATTGTAGGCAGGTCTGAGCCATAATTTCTGTATTTAACTTGCTGAAAAAAAAATCAAATATTTCAAATTGAAATGCATAATATTTGATATGCTAGGTATTTGTGTAATATTGTAATAACTGTGTTTTGATGTTAATAATTTCTGCTAGTGGTATTAGAAACTACATTAGTATGTGAAAGGGAACAAGAATTAATAATTTAAGAAGCCTTAGAGCCCTTATGTCATTTTCATTAGTTCATGTCATTTATATTTTTTTCATGTCTAGCCTAAAAATGGTTCCACAGTCTGATTCTGCGTTGATGCATGTCCTCTCTAAATATAAAGGCTGTGGTGTTAAAATATTTGCCAAGAGGAATCTGTAGGGGATTGTGAAGTACTGTCCTGTTGTTCCCATACCTTTAAGCAAAAATGCTGACAAACAGTGAAGATCAAGCACCCAGACTGAGCAGTGGTTAGAGGTTTTCACTCAGAGAATTGCATCTTTTTCAAAATTGATAGTGCTGGGCTATGTCATTTCAAGAGATAATATTCATTACGAGCATTATGGCACCGCAAAATGTTCTCCATTAAAATTTCAGTGTTTTAGCATACAGGTGGTAGTAGGAAGATTAAACCAAGCAGATGAATATTATCAAAAGACAACAGGAAAAGCAGTCTGATTCTGACCTTCATCCCTTGTTTTCACTGTAACACCAACCCCCTCCCACCCCCATTTTTCACAGAACCCATGAATACCTGGAAAAAACATTGTTAAATCAAGTTCTCACACGCATCCCTAGATTTGGCAGTCAGCTATTTGTCTGGGCCTGCTACTTTTTATTTTTAACTCTGCTCTTATTTGCTGTGTGAGAAGCATCACTGCAGTATGTAGAAAAATTATAATTGCAGTAACATGTGCAGCAGAATATTCTTGCAGGTACAAATTATTTTCTTTATCTTTAGGATTATTGTAGAACACTATGGTTTTATGACTATTATCAGGCCTTGTAAGGTAGTTAGAATATTGTATAATAGTTTTATGAGTTCAGAGATGGGACCTTACTGTACAAGAGTGGTTAATGCATAGGGATACACCCCCAAAGTTTCCAGTAACAATTACATTCCACGAAAGGTGCTAAATATATTGCTACCAAGAATCTTCCTTTTTTTTTCCTCCCTCAATCTTTGATGTCATTTGGGAGTGCCAAGAATTTTCACTTCACCTACTTAAAACATTTAAATGTGAATATAAAATTTATTTTAGATTTTATGCTATCCAGGAAGTTTGATTTTGTGGCTATCACCTAGAAAAAAAATCCCACTGTATTAAAAGCAAGTTTTGCCTCTGTCAGGACTGCAGGAATAGGTTCAGAGTTGCATTCAGTCCTTCGTGGCAAAATTATTCTGAGACCATGCTAGGTTGTTGGTGTTGTTATTCTAACTGAAAACTTAACTACAAAGGCACGAACTCCTGAAAATAAAGTCTGCCAGATTAATTTTGATCACTTTTTTACATTTTGTAATTCAGAGATATAAACTGGTTGATAGTGTTATGCTCAGTGTTTTAATTTAGAGATATGTTACCCTTACAACTTTTGAGGGGAAACAAGTTCTTAATGTAATTTTTATATTCTCAGAGCAAAAGCTCCAAATGGATTTAAAAATATGACATATTTCTTTAGGTCAGTGTTATACTTACTACACAGTTTCTACCCAAGATTGCTTTGCAAAGTGAGAGCAGATGATGATTGGGGTAGTTTGCAGGCAATAATAACCTGCATTTTCTCATAGGAACCGTGGTATCAATGTGACATAATGAAGGTAAAAGTGAATTGAATTAGAAAAACAGCAAACATTGTATTTTATAACCCAAAATAAAATTCTTCAGCAGCAACTAGTCCTGTAATGTAATCCAATCTGTTTTAATACTGAGATTTTTCCAAGAAAGCAGGAAACAGTAAAGGGTAAGGCTTTCAAACCTCTGCTGTTTCGTTTACAGATCCCTTGTGTTAATTTAATGTTTCTAGAGAACTGGGGCTTTCTTTTTTCTCAGAATCCCTTCTCTAGGAAATACTGAGTGGTGTGGCGCTGAGAAGCTGTCATGGTTTACAACAGATAAGCCAAAGGACCTGGCTTCAAATTCCACACTTCTTTGAGAAAACAAAACACGCCAATGTGTGTTCTCGCTAAAGCTCTCTCACAAGCTGGTGATTTCTTGTGGGCATATTACAGAAAACTTACCTTAGAAGGAACTTAGCAGGCAACCTTAACGGCCTTCACTCTCCTCCCCTTCTCCTCCTCTCCAGTGTATGCATTTACAGTTTTCTAACAATACGATTGTTAAGCTTAAAAGGTAAATATTTACAGCTATTACTTTTGAAGCATTACCTTGAAAGTCTTATCGGCACAAAATTCATACTCCTGCTGTTGTGGCCATGCCAGTTAAAACCCCTGCAGCTGCCCCTTCCCAAACTCTACCAGTGGATTTCCCTGTTCTTGAACACTTCCCCCCCCTCAAAAAAAAAAAAAAAACAAAAACGAAAAACCCTAAACAACATACCCACTGGCAAACTCTGTTTTGCAGACAAAACTGATTTTGTTTGAAAAAATAGAATGAGTTGCTAGCAAAAGCAGTTGAGCTGATGTAAGCTGTATACTTATGGGGAGTCTTGCTGTTGTAGCTTTAGGAGAGGTCTGGGTAGTGCACATTTTGGCTTCCCATTGCTTTTTTCCCCTCATTCTGCTGGTTTGAAAAAAAGGATTCACAGTGTGAATTGTGAAATTATAACAGCTATAGCTTCTCAGGGTTTTATTAGTAGTAAGTTATGGGCATAAACAGCAGGGTTGCAGTAGCAGGGCGCTGCAGGGGTGTCCTGTGCAGGAAGAGGTCACCCACTGCCCTGTGCCCATGTCCTTGCTCTGACACCAGAGCAAGCAAGCCACCGCAGCCGAAACGTCAGCCAGACGGGGCAGCCTGCGGCGCCTGCTCATCTACCTCCAGGAGGAGCAGCATTGCGAGCGGGAGGAGACGTGGAAGGAGATGTTGTGGGGGACATGGCTGGAGGTGACCTGCATCAGAGGAAGAAAGCCTCTGAGGGACCACAGCCATGGGGGAACCATGCCGGAGCAGGGACACCCCGAGGGGACTGCAGCCATGGGTGAACCACACCAGGACAGGGACATCCCCAAGGGACTCTGGCCTGTGGAGGAACCACACCAGACCGGGGACATCCCTGAGGGACTGTGGCTGTGGGCAACTCACGCCAGGGCAGGGACATCCCTGAGGGACTGTGGCCCATGGGGGAACCACACCAGACTGGGAACGTCCCTGAGGGACTGCGGCCACGGGTGACCCATGCCAGGGTAGGGACAGCCCTGAGGGACTGCAGCCTATGGAGGAGCCATGTTGGAGCAGGGACACCCCTGAGGGGACTGCAGCCATAGGGGAACCACGCTGGAGCAGGGACACCCCTGAGGGGACTGCAGCCATAGGGGAACCACGCTGGAGCAGGGACACCCTCGAGGGTCTGCGGCCATGGGTGACCCATGGTGGTGCACGAGAAAACAAGAATCAAGGAGCAGTGGAGGAGAACAAATAAGAAGAAAGGAGCTGCTTTCAGAAAGAAACCATTATGCACATGATCTCAACCTCCTGTGCTGCCTGTCGCCTCGCTGAAGGATTTGGGACGGACTGAGTGTAAAGCATGACAAAAGCAAGGATAGCTGGGTAGGAGTGGGGGAGAAGAGGTGTTTGACTGAAGTTGAGCTTAGGGAAGGGGGAGGAAAGGTGTTTTTCCCTATTTATGTCTTCTTTTTTTCCAAATATTTGAATCAGCAATTAAAAGTTTGTATTAGCTGGCAACAGATTAAGTAGGATTTCCCAAGCTGAGACTCTTTTGCCCACAGTGTTGAAGAAGGGAAAAGCAAAAATTAAACAGCACCGTTTGTAACCAGCAGCCTCTCCTTTCTTCAGTTGTTGTTTGGCTGACTTGGGAGGAGATTTTCAGGAATTTCATTCTTGTGGTACAGAACATCCCACTAGACTGATGTTTTCTCTCTGGTTAATGTTTTTTTCATTACTAAATAAAGATCGAGATAGTACCAAAGGTATAGCTGTATGCTCTCCCAGTCCCTGGGCAGGGCTTTCACAGCATCTGGGGTTCATGCAGAGGGAACAGAGACTGGCAGAAGGGAAGAGCTTTGGGCTGAATCGTACAGTCTTAGCTCCCTCCTCCAGTGCCATAAAGCTTAGGAAAGAGAATTTAGCAAATAGTTGTATGTGTAATGTTGCGAATGCTGCTGCCAGGCTGCTGTAGAGTCCCAGCTCTGTTTAGGATTATGGTTATGAAATTGGCAGTTCCTGGAATCAACACCAGAGTGGGATGTCGTGGCATTCTAGAGATTTCCCAAGATTTAAGGAAATATCTTGGGAATCTTCTTCTTCAGGGACAGCTGTTACTCCCACATAAACAGAGGGAGACAAATCTCATGCTCCAGTAGACAGAACGTTGCACTGACTTTCTTCTCTTCAAACCTTCTTTCCTGGGTTTTGTTACAGGAGGGAGAGCTCTGCATTTGTTTCGTCAGCAGGCTCGGTTTACACTTAGAATATGCATTAGGTCAACTAATGTTGAGGAGTACCAGGAGAGAAAAAAGAACAAGGAAGTTCTGATTTCAGAGGGCATTAACATGCTGAACACCGTGCTGCTCAGATCTGTCGCGCTTCAGAGCTTCTCACTCCAATTTTGAAAACACAGTTGGATCCTTTCAAAAACATAGTTGAATCCTACTAAGAATTCTTGATAATGTGGACTAGAAGTGTTGTCCCTACCAATTATGGAAACAAACTTTGAAAAATAAATTGGCTACTGTGTCAAGAATTTGCAAAATAAACTTCCTCTCCCGTTCCTGCCACTTCCAGATTTTTCTTTTGTTTTTTTTCTTCCTTGTGTGTAAGCTGTTCAGCATTGGCTGTGTTGTACAAAATAACACTGATTTCTTCTAGTCCGTGTTTTAACTCTTTGAAACAGCATATTGTGAGTATAATTTTCTCTTAAACAGACTTTGAGAAAGCATGAACATAAAAATAATGTAAGGGTAACACATAGAAGGCCAGACCAAAGTCCATCTGGCTCAGTAACCTGTTTCCAATTGCAGCCTATGGAAAGGTGAGAACAGGATGTGCCCATAGCAGGACTTTTATGCCATGCTGTTCTAGCAATTTGGTGCTTAGAAACATCATGAGCTGGAGGTGGTATCTTTATGTGTCATGGACATTTTTTCTCCCTTAATTTGAGAAGTTGCTTGTTGAAATTTGGCATCCATGTCTGGAAATTGTGATCAGTTTTAACTTTCATCTACTTCTCCCATTCTGTTGGGTTGTTTCTGTTTTCATCAGACTAGAAGCTGACATGCACTTCTTTTCCCTAAACATTGAGCTGACTCCTCTGTAGAACCTTCTTGGCAACCAGCAGGCACTTCTGCAGTTCTTTGAATTAAATTGAATTGAATTGAATTAAATTAAAGGAGAGAAAAAATACACTCCCACTAAGGATGTAGCTCAGGATGACTATTTAATAAAAAGAAATACCTTCAAGCACAGCGGTAAGTTCCACATCTACACATAGAGGTACAGAGGAAGATCCTTTTTTTGGCCTTCCTCCCCTCTGGTACTTGTTCATTCACTGGGGCTCTTCCTAGACTCAGGAGACTGGAGTAAGCCTTTTTAAATTTTGTGATTGGCTCTGTATAGTCAGGTAGTGAGATTATTTTATTAATGATACTTCTGAATAAGAATAATGGCACTTACCTACCTCAGGGTGTCAGTTTGGTGTTATTTGCATAAAACTTTGCACAAAGAATTGAAGCGTTTCCTTTTGTTGGCTATGTTCCCCATATAAAATAATCCACGGCAGTGTTACTAGGAGTGATTGCATTCTGGCTGGCGCAACCTTTGGCATTGATTATTTTTATTCTGCGTAGGATTAATCTGCACTTTTTGCACAGTCATTCAGCAATAATGTGAAATAATACGTGCTGTAAGTTGCTTACACTGGTGATCTTGTGCATCCACTGAAAGAGCCACTGTCTGCTCTGCAGCTTTATCGGTTAGCTGATTTTCTTGGAAGTCAGAAAGAAGATAATAAAACTGTGCTCTCCACATACCAGAGTGAGAATTTGTCCTGTGTCCTACTGAATAGTGCTTATTAATTCAAAGCTGTGGTTTATTATTATTATTTTTTTTAATGAAGATGACAGTTTATGGGTGTTTAATTTACAGGAGTTAGAATGAGTTTCCATGTCACAGTACAGGTTTTAGGAGTAATAATCATCAGCAAGAAAATCATAAATGGACTCTCATTACAAAATAGGGATTAAATCAACTGACCTTTTAGGCAAATATGGTAATACTTGTTTTCACAGAAATTGCTTAAGACCCGCAGCAGGGTTTTCTGCTCATATTTATATATAACTGTTTTCCATCCCATTCCCTTTTGTGCTATGTTGTTGGGTAGTACCGAAGTTGAATAAAACTGGCTTTTAAAGTGAGAGGTTCTTAAATGTATATTCTGTAAAGATAAAAGATGTTAAAAATTAGGGAGAAGCTGTACTTGTAATTTTTTCTTAAATGAATAACAGTATGACTGAGTTTGACCTTTGAACTTGAGGACTAGGCATTATTAATGTGCGGGTTTGTGAGTGCAGTTTGAAACCATTTGAAGTGTGGTTATATTGCATCATCTTTCATTTACGTATAACTCATTTATGAGCCAGGGCTTTGATCATTCGGGTTGATCCAGACCAACACAGATCAGCCTATGGACTGAAGCCTGTGACACTGTTAAACAATACTGAAAGTCCTGGTGTGGAATAGCAATGACTAGTTTATACCCAAGCTGGATACATGCCACAGGCTTTTGCTTAAATATAAAATTGACTTTGCCACTGTCATGATTTCCTGCATTTCTGAGTTTACTTTGTCTTTTATTCTCATAGAATCATTTCTTGCTTACAGGATGTTGTGGATAGAAAATAATACATTCATCGGTGTGAGTGTTTGTCCAGAAAAGAGCATGCTTTGTAAGGAGGATGTTGCAGTGTAACTCAGAAAAGCTAAGGGCATCCTGTGCTAAAGCTGTTTCTAAACTTGTCAGCAGAGGCTGGGCACAGAGGAGACTCAGAGAGCAAGAGATTAGGATCCACGCACTCACTGCAAATTGGTCTTCATATAAAACATGTGAATGAGCTGTTGTCTGCTTCGAGTTCACTTTTATCTGTGACTAGTCACCAGATCTCATCCTAGCCTCTTTTCCTTGGAAAGATGCCTTAGGTGAGGTGTGTCTGGCCCCAATGGCCTCTCTGGACAATGCGTGGATACTTGCAGAGCTGAGAACATGTTCTCATTTTGAGCTAACTAGGCTGTCGAGCAGAAAGCTGTAAAAGACTTGGTTCTTCAGTGAACTGGGCACAGAAAGGAATAAAGTACTTTGACCAGGGGGTTATATATGCCTGTTAGTTTCCTCCTTTAGAGACTGTTCAGCTTCTTTGCATTCTCTTCCTCAGCTATAACAGAGCTGGTGATTTCTGTGACAAGCTGCAATTAAATAGCTGCAACATAAGATGAGTAATTCTTTTAGGAACGAACCTTCCAAGCTAAGCAAAAGAGGGATTGGCACAAAAATTGAAATAGCCATCTGAATGGAACTGCTTTGCTGTCTGCTCCCAGACAAGAGGGAGGGCAGCTCTGCTCACTGCTGCAGTTGCTCAGTTCCACGTTCCTGCCTGATTTATTCAATAGCGAAGCCCCGTCAGTCACTAGAAGCTGATACACTAGCAATAAACCAGTGGAGTCAAAGTCGTCCTGTATTATTTATTAGTTGGTCACCGCAGTGTGAGAAACTTAAAATGAGAACAGGCCCTGTTTTTCTAGTCAGTCACTGCCTCCAGGTGTGGAGGCCTCATTATGTAGGGCAAGGAAAAAAGACGATTATTTTAGTTTTTCCAGCTAACAAATTAAGCCGCAGAATGAATAAATTGTTTCGCCAAAGTCTATGGCAGATTCAGGAACTGAACTATTAAGTCCCAGTCCACTGTCCTAACCACAGACCCTTTTTCCTATCATCAATTAAATGAAATAATTTTAAATCTTTCAAGGCTCTTTTTCAGGGATACCTCAGAGCTGGCTGCACTGATCCACCTTAACCTGTAAGTATTTCAATGACTGCTATTTATTTTACTTAAAGGTTTGCAGTAATTTGACTTCTGAGATTAAATTCTCCTACAATCTCACCTTTGAATCTTTCAGTAGTCTTAAAAGAAGAGAGAAACTGTTGTTTCCCCTGTAGAGAGTTACTTGAGGTAGCATTTCAAAATCATCAGTATTCATCTTTTCTCAAAAACCTGGTAAAATAAATTTTTAATTTCCTGACATCTTGCAACCCTGTATTAGGTCTAAATAATTTTTTGCATCATTCTTGCACCCTTCCTTATAAATCCAGGGACCCACTTTTGCTGCAGGGATTAAGAGGCACAGAGATGAATGTGTTTAAAAAAAAAAATTCTTTTCCTTTACAATTTTGCATGTCTGAACATTAGATTCCAGTGGGTATAAAGAATAGGTATCACCTTATTTGCATTGAATTTTCACTTGGAATCTGGAATTGGATTTGGGGAATTTTACCAAAATACATAACTCTAGAATGCATGAATTTTAAGCTGTATTTCAATAATTCCTCATTTTTATACTTATCACTGTCAATAATGAATTTGCTGCAACTCATTTCAGTGGCTTTCAATGTACTTATTAGGATTCCAGGATACTTATTGTTTGTACCTCATAAAAATACAATGCTGTCTTTCAACAAACAGCTTTTCCTTTTAACAGTCCTTTTAAGTTCACTTTATGAAGTAACAAAGACATGTATTAAAAGACAGTATTGAATAACTATTGCCAAGTTTCAGTGAACAAATTTTTATTTAAATTAGGAATGGAAAAGATTTCCTGAATCTAGCATTTGTTCTCTTACTGTTCCAGACAACCTCCTCATACTATTCCATTTGCAAAGTGATCAAAATCCTGTTCTTTGTCTTTCCTCCTGTTATTAAAAATATGTTTCAAAACCTCAGTGTGGTCAGGCTGGAAGCTTTCTTCTAACTTCAGGCTAAATTTCATTATGGGCAGTTTGTATCAACTTGTTCTTGAGTTAATATTGTCATTTTGCTTGAGTAGGTCTTTTACCTCCTCTGTGATGTTTGTGCAGAAAGAGATCTTGTTCCCTCTCAGCCTACATCTTCTGAGGCTAACCAAGCCAAGCTCCTTGGGTCCTTTCTTGGATGATAGGTGTTCCATTCCCTTGACTGCTCCAATTACCCTGCTCTGCACTGGTTGGAGGCCAGTTTTCTTCAATATGGGTAATAAAAACTTTGCTCAGAGCTCCAGGTGAGGTCTTGCTTTGTGTAGAGCTTTGTGGAACAGCGGTGATCTTTATCTAGCAGAAGCACATCTGATACACTTCAGAAGTATCTTTGGCTTTTATGACTTCATCGGAGTGATTTTTTGTGTGATTTTATGGGTTAGTCGTCTTTGACATTTCCAGCTCCTGAGTTCCCAGTTTATAGCAGAAATTTTGCTTTTAGTCCTTTTGTTCTTGATTTTGCTTTTTCATTTGAGTTACATAGAATTTCTGTAGCTATAGTTCACACAGTCAGCTAATTCTTCCTATATGTTATCTCCTCAGTCCAGCTGATCATTTAATAAACTGGTTCTCTTCAGTTTATCAAACTTGTGTGTTTGAAGTCCCAAACTTTTATTACAGGCATTTTGCTTATCTCTCTTATTTAGTTTAAACAAAATCAAATAATGGTTTCTCAACCTGCGATTATTTTCTTTGTGCAGTTGTATTATAGATATCTTTGTTTTTTCCAAAATGAAGACTAAAAAATCCACAAGCCCTGTTTAAGCAGTTGTTTGGTAAAGAAATACACTGGATCTTGCATCCAAAAATAACTGGACTCCTGCTTGTTACGAGATCCATTTACTCTGCTATTGGGATTTCATAATTTAAAATCTTATATTCTGCTAGGAATTGTGTCCTTTGAATCTCTTTAGAAACATTACCGATATTGCTGTATCAATATCGGTCTAATTCAGGTAAAACATTTCACTGGGGAAAAATGGAAAAAATCTACTACAAACAAACTCAGAGCCTGCTGCACGCAGCCTCCTTCCCCTAAGTAGATTTCATATTATCAATACTATTCCTTGTTGTAACATTGCCTTTGATATTATTCATGTTCAGTTCTTCCCCACCATTTTCCTTCTGTTTTTACCTTTGCTGAACATAGTCACGTTCTAGTTCTGACTGCATTTTCTCTTATTCCTGCAATGTTTTGTTTCACATTTTGCACTGCCAATTAAAATTCCTTTTTCTTTTTTTGTCTGTGGCCTAAGTATTAGTACACAAACATTTGACTTGTTTCTCACTGATCACTTCCATTTTCCTCACTGGATTAGGCATAGTCCTGTGTTTCCTGCTCTCTGCAGTATTAAATTTGTTTTCTTTCTCACTTTTGACTGTCCTTTCACTCACTGACATTCCTTTGCCCATTGATATATCTGTAATTCCAAGAATTTTCGTGATCATTTTTAGACCTAGCTCCATGTCCTATATCCATTTGATAGACTGTACACTGTTCTTTTTTCTAGATCCAGTCAGATGACAGGTTTTTCAGTTCTTCTTCTTAAAATAGTCTCTCATCATGTGCATCTTCTTCCTATTCACAGTGTTGATATGAATCTGATTCCTGTCTCTTCCATTCCTTCTCCTGTCTGTGGATTATCCTGCATTCTGTTTTACTTGCAGTCCCCTGTATACTTTCAGGCAGTTCCTCAGTATCCTGTCCCTCAATATTTCTGTTCTTTTCTCTTCTTGTAGTGCTATTTTTCTCTTGTTCCATTTTTCTCCACTGCTAGCAGGTTTCATTCTCGGCTTACGTGGGTCATCCTCATCTAGGGGTTGCTTCCCAGGCCTTTTTTTTTTCTTTTCTCTTTCCTGCAAATCTGTTCCAGGACACTGTCACTGTATTGAGCTCTACCGATAGTCGTCTTGCATAAAAAAAGCATCTGTCGAATACCCAGTCAAGGAAAAGGGGCATCTCAGTTTCTGTTCCCCATCATGTTTGTTGGGTTTGTAATTGTTTGGGTCTGCCCCACTGCTGCCATAGTCACCAGCGTTGTTTTCTCATCCTTGCCCTTAATTTGTAACAACAAAAACAATAAGAAAAACCTTCCTCTTCCAAAATCCTGAACAGACTGCCCTCTTTACTGCACTCCGCTGCTGGTTCCAAGGCTGCTGGCTCTGTTCCATGGTTACTGGCTTCTTTCTCAAGAAAATGCATACTGTAATCAGAAAGACTTACATCGAGGAATTGCACAGAGTGTAGTAAAAGTTGATGAATTTAATATAGCTTGTTACTGTATTAAAGAAACGTCTGACTGCAATGCATACCAAAAAAAACAGTGTAGCAGCATTGTAGAAAAGCCTCTTAATATTTAACTATACATATTAACAGAAATACATTAAAGTTGCAATTTCAAAGAATGTTTTCTTTTCCTAAAAAATGAAGATGCTTCTATATTTTTTTTTCCAGTTGAAGCTCTATAATTAAAAGACTAAAGCGACAGGTTTCTTTTATATAGCTGATTCTAATAAAATAAATTTGCATAGTACTCTTGAGCCTGAAAAAAATACAGACAACATTCAGAATAATTTCCTACCGTTCAGGCAAATCATTTACACTAGTTGTTTGGGGAATTATTAAATCATTATTTTGGTAAAACTTATTTGTTGGTGGATTCACAGTTTTAATCTTCAGGGCTTTATGTTTTCACTGTATCTCAGGATCAAGGAATTTTTATTTTTTTTTACTATAGAAGAGCATAGTTTAAAGCTTTTGAAAAATTAGCAGATGATCCTCTCTCTCCAGCAAAATCTGTGTTAAAAATATATGAAAGTATAGAATATTGATTATTTCAGTCTGACAGTTGAATAAGAGACCAGAATTTTTATTACAGTTTCAGATGCTTCCTGTCACTAAGTATGAAATTAAGTAAATTTTAATTAAGTTACAGTTGCTATTTGTTGAGCTTTTGCTGTTCCTAGTTTTTTTCTCAGTTACTCTTACTGTTTTCCAGGAATTCTGGAACTAAGAAATGTCCTACTTAGAATTTGAAGACATAAAGCCTTCAATTCAGTAAGTTTGTTTTTAAGTTTGGAAGAGCAGTAGAATAGAGGTTTCTAATTTGTTACTTTATGTGCTATCGTATAAACATGTTTAATATAATTTAATTGTACATCATGGAGCAAAAAAACACAAACAGTAATTGCAGATATATTATTGCTACATTAAACAAACAAACATTGCCATCCAAAAGAGAGTGATTTTAATAACAAATCAAAAAAGGAAGGAAGGAATAAGTAACTAGATAATAAAAACTGAATTTTTTGGAATACAGAAGTTACGTAATAGCTTGTTGACATTCTCCTCGGCACTTGAATTAAATAGATCAGCTTTTTATTCTTACTGGATTCTGTGAAAGTAATAAGTTCAGTGTTCCCTATCGTTTTCCTATTAATTTGGTTTTCACACTAAAAATGCCAAGCCTTGACCTTTCTCTCATTTTCTTCTTTTCCTTTTCTAGCTGTTTCCTATGAAGCATTCTATCTTTAGTCCTCCTCTGCCTTTTTCATGTCTCCTCCGCCCTCTTCCTTCTTTTCTGAGGGCCCACCACTCCAGTGATGCTCAGTATCCAGGGAGAGCCATCTCAGTCTTTTCCTTAAGCTAGCAGGCCCCATCCTGTTCTTAGTGAGGAAAAGAGTAGAAGACATCCCTCTTCTGTCACCAGCACCAGTCGCTGCAAACTCAAATTGATCATTTATGACTTCTATTTTTCTGTTTGAAATGAAAAAAAAGAGAGGACAGGGAAAGAAACAGTAGGCTAGTAATGCTGATACAGGTAACACAGGTAACAGGTGAAACAGACAGGTATCACATCAGCAAAATTCAAGCTTCTTTTTAGGAATGAGTAATTCACTTGCCCTGTTAACTCAGAATATTTCTCCCAGCTGTCAGATCTGTCTTGTTGTTTTTTAACATCCGCTGTAGCTCACCTTCTTCTCAGGATAACAATAATCACTCCTGGGGAAAAAATGAAATAAGGAGCCCATGAAGTTAAATACCATTTACGTTAAATAGGCCAGTTCCCACATGATGTAAAATGATACAGCTTCTCCAGTCCTGATTGGGTATACAATAATTTCTACCATCTGAGGACAGTGAATAGTGGTTTTGATGAAAGACTCTGTGCTTAGCTTAATTGAGTTGTCAACTGACAGTACAAGCACTCTCCCAGTAGTCAGTGGACAGTGACACATACTTATCACAGCCCAAATTTGTTTTGTGGGTAAGAATTAGTGATGTGTGTGAAGAGGAGCTTTTCTTTCAAACAGTCTTTAGGGAAAAACAGTTCTGAGAATGGTAGCAGAGTTGGTTGCTCTCACTCAGAGGAAATGTTAGTATTTTTGGAAGTTGGGTTTTTTTGGAACTGAATTATTACCTCTGACCCTGCCTCTGCAGGAATCTTGCTCATGTCAGCTTTGCTCTCGGTTAGGTTGCCTTACACTCTGTGACCACTCACTTCTATTGGTGTGAGCTTGCAGGACTGGGCCTACTGTCTTGACCTTCTAAACATAAAATTCCCATGGTTGTTGGCTGTGGTTTGTTTCTTTGCTGGTAGAGAACTGTGGCCTTCAAACTCTTTCTCTCCTGTTTTCCCTCACCTCGGTTTGAGAACCACTGCGGTCGCTGTTCCCCTCACGCAGACAGTGCCGCTGCTGGGAGAGGAGGCAGGGAGAACCCACAAGGTGAGCACCCTGGCACTTGTTAGTCCTGGTCTTCCACAGCTCCACAAAGGGGTGACCGCTTCCCTTCCCATCAGACCTGGCTCTCAGCAACTTCTCTTCCAGCGTGCATGGGCTGCTCACCTCAGTGTCTCACCTCCCTAAAATCCCAGAAGCTAAGACTTACCACCTCCCAAAGCAATGTGCCTTCCTGTTCCTTGTCCTGACTTGTATCCCAGGATACGTTCCACACCTCTCCCATCTGAGAGCCACTGCTATAGCATATACTGGCTGTGTGTTTTTATCCAAGCAAGTTGTAAGCAGGAAGTACATAATATCTCCATTTTCTTGAGGTTCTACAGGGTATATTTAGAACCGTATATATATATGATTACCTCTTTCAAGATTTAATGCTGCTCTTTTGGATTGGTGGGCCAGATAATTGATCTTAGTGCCTTCTTACATTATGACTATTGTCTTGCACTTCTTTTTCTTCACTTGTCTTTTCCTGGGTGAAACCTTTTCCTTCTCTCCAGCTGAGTTTCTTCAGTAGATCCTAATGATAAAATCTTTGATTCTTTCTCCTTTCCAGTAGTTGGTGTTTTTTATGTCGACCACAGTGAATTAAATTATAGTCTTCTCAGTGATGAGAAAACTACACTCCTTTTGATATATATGCTTTTGCTGGGCATGTTGGCACTCGTATCTGTGTGGAGACTGGCTTGAGTCCACTCTTTAGTAGTTACCGGTGACAGGAGTTACATTTATTTTCTCACTTCACTGTAACAGGTAACTTGAGTGTACCTCTGTATTTTCAAGGTATTTTTTTCTTCCTAACCTGCAATTTTCTTCCTGTCTGGGAGCAGCAGTGTTGGTCTTTTAGTGCAGATGTATTTATAATGTTGGTATTAGATGTGTTATTTGACTTTCCCGCTCTTTGCAGTCTTAACTCTTTACTTTTCTCATCAGTTTCACTTTGAGAACTAAGCTTTTAATAGTAAAGATTAATTATTTAAATCTTAATTAAGAGCTTTCTCAGTATCATGATTCTGTTGGTCAGAGGTCTCTGGCTAACTGAAATGCATAAAAATAACAAGGAAAAAAGAATCTCCTTCCATAAAATGTCTCCATGCTTGTGCTGCTGGGAGCAAGTGTTGAAATGGGGTGTGGTAAATGCCTGTGCTGTCTTGGCCTGGCTTTGGAGAGTAATTTTTCATTTGAATGACTTATTGGTAGAAAACTGAAAATCAGAAAGGAGAGTGAATGCCCCAGTGATGAAATGTGGTTTAAATGTGATGCAACTTGCACAACACCTTTCAAGGGAGGGGCGCTCTGGATCCGTGAAGCTGTACCACTCCCGAGTGCCTTATATAAGACCTGGTGCTGGCTGCCATCATCACAGCCCTGTGGACTCACACATCCATCAGGGAAAGGCAGCAAATTGCTACTAATGTGAAGTCCTTGTGTGGGCAGTACCTCTGCTGGCAACTGCAGTCTGCCTCTGGCAGCTGCTCATCCGCCTCTCCCCCTAGAGTCTCCTTTTTCTTGGAACACACTGCATCATTTTCTCCCATTCAGAAATGTGAACCACAGAGTTGGATAAGATAAGCCTTCTGAAAATCTCTTCTTAACCCAGAGACATTCAGTGATTTTTCATGCTGCCTCTTCTCCCCCAGAAGAGTTCATCTGCCCGTTCTTTCTGCTTGCAGGCCTGCTGGGAAGAGGGACCTCTCTCCAGTAGTAGGAGACAGGCTGGTTCAAGACTGTAGCATGGCTCATGTCTCACCCCAAAACAGCATTGAGAAACTGCCTCCCTCTTCCTTTGACTTGGTTTACCTGTGATGTAAATGATATTAATCTAGCAGAATGGTATATCTGGCTTCAGGGCTTTGATGGCTCCTACCGGACAGTGAGAGCTGTTCTAGATCCTGATAACTCAGCAGCGGGAAGTCCCCCCTCTTGGTGATACTGCATACCCCCAATGCCACCCATGTACCCCACCATGGAGCAAAGCAAAGAGGTGCTAGCTCCTTGGAGGGGGAAGTAATGATGTGATGGACCTATATTTCAGTACCTTCCTTAGACTGCTCTTTTCATCTTAACAGCTTTTTCCAGTCATGATTCTCCTCCTGGTATCCCTCTTAGACACCTCAAGCCACTCATGCTTCCACTCCTGGTTTCCAAAAGCTCAGTCCTTCCTATTAGACCTTCTATTGGCTCTGAGTGTGGCCAAGGCCTCTGTCCTCGCCCATCCCTATTTCTAACTACTCCCCAAAGTGTCCACTTCTCTTTCCACCACGGACGCATGCTGCATCCTATTTGCTCTTCCTTCCCAGTGCATTCTAGGATGGGCTGACTGTCTTGCTTATGAGCGTTTTGCACACACTTTCGGGTCTTTCCATGCTTCAGGAAGAAACCAGTGCCTGGATGATTGTAGTGCTTGAAGCAATCTTCAAAAGAAAAATCTGTTTCTTGTCCCCTGAATGAGGGATACCCACTCAAAAAGAAGCTTCCAAGAGCTTCGTTCTGCATAATAAAAAGCAAGCTCTCCTTTTTTCTTCTTAGCTGGAAGGCGAGCTTGAATGGTTGAGAACAGATGTCACAATCCTACATAATCCTTTCCATTCCCTTTGAAGGAAGATCTTCGTCTTTACTTTTTTTCTCCTGCTGTTGCTGTGCTTACTGCTCAGTCTCTCAGCTTGGCTTGGCTTGGCTTTGCTCAGCAAAACTTTTCCCTCTCAGTCTCCCTGCTCTCGCATACCTGCTGCCTACCCTGCCATCCAAGCAGCTTTTCACACTGTATAATGTTTTGCTGTTCTCCTTTCCCAGTGATGCAGCACAGTGGTTTGCCAAGTTGGGACACACCTCTGTCTGATGGGGAATGTGGAATATGTCGAGAGGGGGCTGGGCTGGGATGTACTTCAAGGAGCAGAGCACGGGAAGAAGTGGCTGGGAGAGGGGTAGGGGAGAGTCCATGGTTTGGGGGGACTTGAAGGAAGGTGGCAAAGAGCACAGAGAGCGCGAGAAGCAGCAGCTCATGATAACTAGCGGCCAGTGCAGCCTCTCTTCTTCTTGATGGGAGCTTCCAACCTACCCCTTCTAGCTGTAGTCAATTCTGTGTACCTACCTCCCCAGACCCTGGCCCAGCCCCTCCTTCCTAGCTGCATTCCCCGAGGTTTTCCTAGCAAAAGCAGCCTCCTCCTCATAGGATACATTCTGCAAGTCCCCATCTCTCCCCTCCCCGCAGCTCCCAGGATCTGCAGTTCACAAACTAGTTGGGGAAGCCAGGGGAGGGTATAAGGTAGGCATCCCAGGAGAGCAGGGAGGAAAACACGTTGAAGAACTGCTGCTGTAGCTCACGCCTTCTCATCAGCAAGAGAAGTGCCACAGTGAGCTGTTTGTGACTTGGTGACATGTATATCTGGGACTGTTGCCAAAGCCTCCGTTTGGTGTGAAGTTTGTTTGGGGCAGTGGTACAAATAGCAGAGGGGTTTGCAAAAACCAGTGACTATCAGTGACTTAGTCAGTGCTTTGATTTTCTGTTGTTGTTTTTTGTTTTTCTTTTTATAATAGGCCTTTTAAGTGACTGGACTGACTATTTTTTGTCTGTGGTAAATCAGAGCTTTCTAAAGCCAGCATTAGTAATGAAATTCTTGAAAGTTAGGTACAGTCACTGAGTTAGAGAGACTAGAGGACATGGCTTGAGTGTTCAGAGTATCCCCCCACCCCTGTTATTCTTTCCTCTGCAAGGTTTGTTTGCTCATTTTAATAGAATCTATCAAGGCCAAAATACTAAACATTGCTATTTTTTCTATCTGAACTGGGGTTTGCTTTTCACAGAGATGAGGGGAACGGGAGGCCCCTTGGGGGTTGAAAGTAAATGGCAAGCTTTCACATTTGTGGAAGGTGGGGAGAGCTGATCAATGTTTCCTTTAGAATATATAATGGTATTTGATAAGGAACCATATACCATGGTAAGGAGAGTTAAAAAGCTACAGTTTTGAATTTGTGTGTTAAACAGTAAAATTCATCCTGGGACTGGTCTGTTTTGTTTTTTAAGTGAAGAGAGAAAACAAGCAAGGGAGAAACTGATTCCTTCCATATTTCTTTCATTTGTGACAATAATAAAAAAGAGCCTTTTGAGTGTGGTTAGGACATATTTGTTTGCTAGCCCTGCAGAAAGTGGTATTTTTCTTTGCGGTGTAAAAGCATACAGTTATCAGGTACTTCTCTTAAAAAAAAGAAAAAAAAAAGAATGCATGCACAAAATCCCAAACCAAATGACTCCCCAAACCAAACTACAGACACAATGGAACTCCCTAGCAACACAGCTACCTATTCTGAATTTTTTCTGTCCCCAAATTATCATTTTTATTTTCCCTCCAGAATATCTAAAATAAAATGAGGACAAATTGCCAAGCTGGTTTATCAGTGAGCAATAGTGAAACTGGTTAGTGCTGCCATGTCCTTCTTCCCTCAGGCCTCTTGACCTCAAGGGCCAATCTGATGTTAAAGCATAACAGAGATTAGAGTATTTTACACTTGTGAGCCACTGATGCCCTATTTCTGCTAAAATGTCCTTATAATGAATAAAACTACTCATTGTACTTCCAATATGGCATGTTGTACATGCATATTGCCTGCTCTGTCCTTAAGTGACTATTGGGCTCATCAGCAACACTCTGCCTAATGCAGTCCAGGATGTTGTTGGGCCCCTTTGCCATGAGGGCACATTGCTGGCTCATGGTCAACTTCCTGTCCACCAGGACCCCCAGGGCCTTCTCTGCAGAGCTGCTTCCCAGCTGATTGGCCCCCAACCTGTACTGGTGCACGGGATTATTCCTCCACAGGGGCAGGACTTGGCACTTCCCTTTGTTGAATTTCATGAGATTTCTGTCAGCCTCTTTCTCCAGCCTATCAAGGTCCCTCTGAATGGCAGCACAGCCATCTGGTGTATCAGCCGCTCCTCCCAGTTTTGTATCATCTGCAGACTTACAGAGGGTGTGTTTGGTCCCGTCATCCAGGTCATTAATGAAGATGTTAAACAGAGTTGGCACCTGTATCAACCCCTGGGGGACACGATTAGTGAATAGCCTCCAGCTGGACATTTTGCCGCTGATCACTACCCTCTGAACCCAATGGTTCATTCAGTTTTCAATCCACCTCACTGTCCGCTTCTCCAGTCCATTTGTCATCGGTTTGTCTATGAGGATGTTAGGGGAGAGAGTGTCAGAAGCCTTACTGAAGTGGAGATACACAACATCCACTGCTCTCCCATCATCACCAAGCCAATCATCTCATTGTCGAAGGCTATCAGTTGGTCACATTACATCCCAGGGCTGCCTTTAAAGAATTAAGGATAAAAGTGGCATTATTTTCTCAGCCAGTGAATTTTCTAGGTAGCTTTTCAAATCTCTCAAAGAGACTGTGAAACTGAGATGCAATTTTAAGCCTGAAGCCAGCTACTTTTAAGATGGAAAAATGTGTTTTAGTTTAATAAATAAGTAGTAAAGCTTTTTAAGCTGGGTTTATATTCTAGTTGCAAAAAAAGACATAAAATCAGTACAAAAATATTCTTGAACTTTGGACCAAGTAGGTTAGCAATAATAATTTATGAAGTCTTTAGGTATTAGAAGGGAGAAGTCCATGTAATACTGCAGTGACTAATTTTTTTCATAGTATATGCTAAACCAGAGTAAATTCTGGAGTTTGGAATTTTGTGTAGTGTTTTCCTATTCAGGTTAAGGGCTTTTTTTCTCATGTTGTAGTTTAACTTTCTAACCTTTGTGCTAGTTAATCATTTGTAAGTGTTCAATACTATACTAGATTTAGAGGGAGTAACTTTGGCTCACTGCCTACATATTTTTTTTTAAGTCTTAATATGCTGCAAGTCTGTGGCAACCGTTGAGTCATGCTGCATAGCTAGGCCAAGTAGGGATGCCTTGCCTATTTCTGTCTTTCTAAGAGTGTTTTTAATGTTCTGCTCTAATTAAGAGAATGAAGAAATGAGGAAAAACAAAACAAGATTTTTTTTACGTGACCTCCGATTACTAAAGGAAAGAGTTAAACTTAACGGTTTTAGTTCTTCTGTTAAAATGAAACCAGAGAGAAGGGTAGTTTGTAATGTGTAAGTATCTTCATGGGGAGAAAATACTGGATGCTAAAATAGTGAGTTACTAGAAGGTCACTTTAGCAGGAGCAGAAAGCATAACAGGAGTCAGTGACTGGAAGCTGAAGCCAGAAAAGTTCAAATTAGAAGCAGAGGTCATATTTTTAATAAGAGGGGTGGATAAGCTTTGGAGGAAACTGTTGGTTGTCACTAGAGGCTTTTCTCAATGATATGCCATAGCCAAACACACATTCATCCTTTATTCGAACACAATTATTAGTGCAAGAATAACAAACTGAAATGAAATGGCTTGTGAGATGCAAAAGATTAGAGTAGACTGGGGGGTTCGACATCTAACTCACAGCGCGTATGTGGCCCCCCATGGTAACTCCTCCAGCCTGCCACGCTCTCTTGCCTCATGGCAGCCAGGAGCAGAAGGCAACTGTGCTGCAGAGCAGGCATGTTGCCATTGCACCAGTGGCAGCGTGATCCATGTCTCTGTCTTCTCGGGGGAACCACGGCCTCTCATCCATCATAAGAGAGGGCAAAATCTTGCAGACCTTTGGGAAAAATTGTGGCTAGTAGGTAGCTTCTGCCAAGGCACACATTTCTCTAGCCTGTTGTCCACTTTCCACCTGCTCCTGAGGTTTCATGGGTTCTGGTGGTGATACCCTGCTCCCAGCCGCCTCTATCTGAGAACAGTCAAGAGTATGCAGGAGCTTAGCTGTACCACAGCAAAATCAGTTCAGCCCCGGCCCTTGAAATTCAGCCATTGCTACATTTGTAAAAAGGCAGCTTGAAGCAGGATTAGTTAAGCAGCAAATATTGAATAGGACAGAAGTGGATACAATCATTTAGAAAGATGTGGCAATCAACCCACAATCAAAATTCAAAGATTGGAAAATCAGGCAAAACTTCATAGCAACTACCCTAGAAATGTTCTCTGACGTGGCACAGTGTAATTTTACAGGAACAGGGCTGAAAAACCCAATAACTATCCTGAAAGAGGAAAGAAGGTCCTGTGATTAAGGCGTAGGCAGGAAACTTAGAAGATAAGAATCTTGTCAATGCAGTTTTAAGGCCAGGGTTTGTGGGGAAAATTGGAGGTTTGTAAGGTACTGTTTAGCCTGATCTCCCACGTTACAGTTCACATATTCTGCATGGTAATTCTTCTATGAATCCTATAACTTCTGGTGAAGTCAGTCAGATTTTTCTAGAACAGACACAGCCTCAACTACTGTTAGGCAAAGATGGGCAAGGAGCAAAACTACTGTAGCTCAACATGTCCATTTATAAAATGGAGATAACATTTAGCTAATCCACAAAGGCTTAGCTGTGTGGGTAGGGTACCCTCTGATCCTTGGATGGAAGGTACAACAAGAACAAAGTAATTTTTTCTTGTGGTCATAGACATTCGTGAGGCCTTGAAGATGAGTCAGCTCATTATTAATTCATATTAATTGCTCCACACATTATTAAGAAACCCATATAATTTAGTGAAATTATCTTCTTATGGCAGCAGAAAGTACACTCTAACTCTTGTCTCTATGTCATAGTTCTGTTGCTGCTTATGATCCTCCCACTGAAACCAGTGTGACAGTGAGAGTGTGTGTGATATCTTGCTGAATTGTGTCCAGTCTTGTGAATCAGAAATAACAGATTGTTGTGAACCAGATCTGAGTCTGACCAAAGCATGTGAGTACCCCAGAGCATGGGGGTCCTGCTCCCAGTGAACTCCACGGAGAGCCTGGCACCTAACCCCCCGGTCTTCTCTAAAAATCGCAAGCATGAATTTCTAAGCAAATTCCTGCTGCTATCTGACCTGCTTATAGAAACTCCAAGAAATACAGAAACTCCAAGAAACTCCATGAGAAAAGTTGTTTATTCAAATAACTGGCCTAAAAATCAGAATAGCATTTTTAATGCAGTACAGAAATCAATAAATTATAATTCCTGGGGACCTGTGTTCAGAGCAGAGGAATTGCTGTGATCTTTCTGTGTAGGGTGGAGAAGTAGGAAGTAATATGGTAGGTAGGAAGTAATATGTTGTTAGAAAATCAGCATTGTTGTCAGAGTCGTTCTTTGACTGCAAATCACTGCTTTAATAGGTGCTTTTTTGTAGTTATTTTTATTATTTGCATTTTATTATGGGCCTAGGGACTAACGAGGGACAATTATGCAAACACAAAGTGTCACCTTCATTTTACAGATGGCTCCTGCTCTAAGCCATACTTGACATAAATTGTCATAGCACAGAATAAATCAAGGAGCAGGATGCCAGAGCCTGTTTTAGATTGGTGTTAAATAGATTCTAATTAACATTTGGTAAGTATAGAAAGTTGGTAGTTTACATAAGCAGAAATTTACATTCTACTACTAAAATCGAAGAGATATTCTTACAATGCAAAACTCTACTGACAGTTTGAGATCTCTTTCATACTTATAAATATCTTTTGGTCATTTTGTTCTGTTGAGATAAAGAGGTAGAGTTATCATCCTGGAGGAAGCTCCAAGAAAAATTTCTCATACATGGCCTTTTATGAATAGTATAAATCACGCTATTGTATTTGCACACTTATTTTATATAAAAGTCATAGCTTAAACAAGGCCTCTTGTTCTGTTCATTAAATATTAATCCTTTTATTATATTTACCCCACTTTTACATTTGAATATAATCAGGGTCACAGTGACCTTACAAATATCTTACCAAAACTTTTTCTCTCAGCCCTGCCTCACAAATATCGTACCAAAATCCTTTCATCATCCTGTGTCACATAATCTTTCCCACCTTCTCAATACATTCTGAACTGTCCAGGTAGCATAGCACAGTTTCATTGCCTCTTACGTAATTAGCAAAAAACAATTCTTTCTTCTGAGTTATGGAAAAAGAAATGATTTGTCTTTTAGGCCAAGCAACAAAGATTTTAATCTTCCAGGGCTCTCAGAAGTCCCAGTGTTTATTTACACTACTGCAATTACTTAAAAAACAAACAAACAAACCACTACAGCCCACAGTGCATAAAAAATTATATTTGTCAGCAAGACAGTATGTACTGCACTCAGCACCTCAGTGCTCTAAATATTATCAAGGTTTTATAGGCAGTGCAGCAAAGGAGAATTTTGAAGAGCAAGTTGGAGGAAGATTTTCTCTCAAGTTTAGCCAGATACTTTAAGAATGGGAAGTGTATGTTAGAATATGCTGACATAAAAATATATCAGTTTCTAGAAGTTCTGAAAGTATCCTTGTAATTGCTCAAGATATGTAAATGATCTGGACTTGGATCTCTGGATTGATTTGTTCTCATTTGGGGTCCAAAATTGTGTGCATTGATAGCATGTTAGAGGTATTTAGGTCTGGGGTGCCATGACAGCTAAGACAAAATGGTAGGATCTTGCTGCTGGAGCTTAAGATGAAACTCTGAGGCCATTGATGGGGGAAGGTTTTTTTTTTTTTAATGGGAGGCCAAATTTTGAAAGATTACTCCTTGTTAAAAAAGTTTCGTAAAAACTGTGAACTGGCTTGAACTAAGGGCCTACCTAGCACAGTGCTACATCTCTGAAAGAGGCTGATATGGGATACTGATGGAGGAGTATAAGACCTTAATACGTACAGAGTGAACCAAAGGCTGCATTCGGATCACTGAGTTCGACAGTCGCTGGAGACTATTTATGTTCTGAATTTGTCTAATCTGTTTTGAAACCAATTATACTTTGGCCTCCAGAACATCCAGTGTCAATGAATTTGGCAAACTGTAGGGTGAGGAAAAAAACTAATTTTTTCCTTACTGTTTTTTAGTTAAAAGCAGTCTGGTAAGGTATGTATGGTAAGCACCTGTACTTGAGGTTGGCTTACATCTGTCTTTCAGTTCCTTTGTATTCAATGAGTGTTGCTGACATGATGATAGGTATTATATATAAAAAAATGGTTACCAAATGGGAAGTATGAGGAAAAATAATCTTTTCAAGATTATATGCTTTCAGCACAGATGGTGGCTTTTTACTGGCCATAGACTCACTTATTTCCAAATAAGATAAGAACGTACTTTTTTTAATGCTCTTTTGAAACTTACTGTAGCCCACAGAGCAGTTTGTGGTACTGCTGTTGTGAAAACACTCATTTTTGCGTAGATAATGTAATCGCATGTTGTTCCATGGTGATATGAGGTTTGGAATGGACTTCTTTTAGTGGTCAATAAGCCATAGTCAACCTGGACGCTTCTGACAAGTGGAGCACCACATAGTCTGTCCTGGAATGTGCCCTGTTCAACATCTTTATCAGTGACCTGGAGGAGGAGAGCAAGTGCATGCTCACCAGGTTTGCAGATGACACCAAACTGGGGGAATCAGTCAGTACGCTCAGGCACAAGGCTGCTGTTCAGAGGGACCTGGACAGACTGGAACAATGGACCAACAGGAACCTTGTGAAGTTCAACAAGGACCCATGCAAAGGCCTGCACCTGAGAAGGAAGAACCCCTTGTAACTGTACAGGCTGGGACTGATTGGCTGGGGAGCAGCTCCACTGAGAAGGACCTTAGGGGGTTGTGTTAGACACCAAGCTGAACGTGAGCCAGCGGTGTGCCCTGACAGCAAGGAAAAGCAACAGCATCTTGGGCTGTACTAACAGGAGCACAGCCAGGAGATGGAGGGAAATGATCCTCCCCCTCTACTCAGCACTTGTGAGACCACATCTAGATATGGTGGCCAGTTTTGCCCACCCCCAGTACAGGAAAGACATCAATAAACTGGAGCAGGTTCATCGAAGGGCCACCAAGATGGTCAGGGGCTGAGGCATCTGTCCTGTGAGCTCTGAGTGGCTGAGGAACCGGGGCTGAGCTCAGCCTGGAGTGGAGGCTGCTTTAGGAGGACCTAACAGCAGCCCCTCCATGCCTATGAGGAGGGTATCAAGGAGAAGGAGCTAGACTCTTCACAGTGGTACACAGTGGTGGGAGAATGAGAAGCAACGGGTGTAAGTTGAAACAAAAGATGTTACAACTGGATGTGGGGAGAAACATTTTCTCTATGAGGACAGTCAAGAAGTGGAGCAGGTTACCTGGAGAGGTTGGGCAGTCTCTGTCCTTGGAGTTTTTCAAGACCTGACTGCCTAAAGCCCTAAGTGACCTGATGTGATCTCACAGCTGACCCTGTTTTCAGCAGGAGATTGGACTAGAGACCTCCTGAGGTCCCTTCCAACCTGAATTATTCTATGATCATGCGATCTCTCAGTGAAGCCAAGATTTCTCCCAGGGTGCATTTGTATATGTCAGCTAGTGGCATGATTAATGTGTGTTAAGGGCAGTTAGCAGAAGCAGTATGCAAATTGTATAAAGATGGGGTCATTGTATGATGTGTGCTCCTTTACAAGGTAGAGGACAAATTATGTTTTTTTTCCTTAGTTATGTGTCAGTGTCCCATCCTGCAGTAGTTGTGTGCGAGCTTGAGAGACAAGGTTTTTTTGATTGTGTTGCTTGTCAGGGCCACTCATATTCTTTGTGTCTGTTCATGTTTCCAATAAAAGAATAAAGTAAATGTAGTCCTCTTACAGTTCCCATTTTCTGGCTAGAGTAGTGAGATGAAACTTGAAATGTATCCAACCAGTTATTTTTATCAGACTTCAAATTTGTCCTTTCTAGAGTTGTTTCATGAATAGAAGTTATCTTCCTTTCTCCTTTGTTCTCCTTATTTTTGGATGTTGCAAATAAATAAGTAAATAAAAGTACTATTCAACTTCTCCTCAGTACAGCTTGTATATGATTTCTCAACATGGTTCCAAATGTAATACAGTTCAGTCCCTACTCTATTGCAATATAGTCATTGGAAATTCTGCCCAAGAGAAAGAAAAGAATTTGCAAATAGTCTAGAATATGTTCTCTTCTTGTTTTACGTGCTATGTCCTAATAAACTGCACTGATGTAGTCTCTGAGACCACCAGTGATGACAAATTTTGTAGGAGCTATGATTAAGAGAGTGTGCTTATTAGGGATTGTTGCTGTTAGTGCTACACATGAAATCAAATGGAATTATGACAACATAGATTTGCTTTGTCATGCTGTAGGATATTTTGACATTTGTATACATGCTGCTGTTTGCTGGACTTTATCTGAGGTTCCTAAAGCTTTGGCTTCAGTGCACCTCTTCCTATTTTAACATTTTAACGTTAGATATTCAGAAAAGGGTTGATGCTAGTTCATGCCCTCTCAGTTGACAGATGAGTTAAACTCCTAAGGCAGGTTTTCCTTCTCAACTCACCAGGTCCCAAACAGAAATTTTGATCATAGATATTTCCATAATAATTTGGGGAGCCTAACTGAATACCTACAGTTTCCAGACATAGTATCTAGAAGACATCACATCCCATGAATGCTTTAGAACTGTGAACCATAAATATGAAACTGTTTTCTCATTTTTATCATAAATCCACAATGCAGATCTTGATGGACATTATCTCTGTGAATGCTTGACAAGAAAAACATGAAGATGCCCATTTGTTGTTTCTCTGCCCAGGAACTCTCAATCTCCTGGAATGATGCTGTCTGTATGGCGTGCCTCTGTTAGCTCTTCGCCTTTCAGGAGGTAAAAATAAACTTGTGAACTTTGAGAGCAGAAGGGCAGTTCCCTTGGAGGAGTTGATACAGAGCCCTATGGGTAGGGCTTCCTATGATGGATCTCTTTACTGCCAAAGGTGTTAACAATGCCAGCATCTTAATTCTAGGAGCGGGATTTCAGGGATACTGTCCATTGTCTTGTTGCTTAGTGGTTTCCTTTTCTTTTTCTGCAAGTTCTCTTGATTTCCAACAAGATTTCTAGAGACTGAAAAGAAAAAGCTACGACGTTTTTCACAGATCAGAACAGGATAGGATAGAGCTGGTAAAATCCTCTCTCCATTGAGACTTCAGATACATAGAAAGATCCTGGTACTTTTTTTCACAGAGTTAACATATGTCGAAGAGCTTAAGTAGATCTACATTCTTCCCAACAAACATACTGACTACAAACATGATCAATATTGCTGGTCCAACTTAGCCTGGACTTCACAGAGTTATAATCAGGTACACTGGTCAAACCCAAAGCTCCTGCAGTGCTGAGCACAGTGCCAGGCAGGTGAGTACCGCCAAGCCCAGTGCCTGTGCAGGGCAGGTAGGTACCACGGACAGGGTCCACACCAGCACACCCCGAGGTGTGCTGCTGTGGGACAGGGCATTGTCTGTCGAAGGATACAGAGCAGATTCATTACTTGTTTTTTCAAGTCGTGCTCTAGGATTGCAGGTTCTAGTGCAAAACACTCTGTCCTTCCTTTCAGGTCCACTAAGAGTCCACCTCTGTTCTGCAGTGTCTTTCAACCTCCTCCCGCCGGTCAGACTGTAGTTGCTCATGGCCCTGCTACAGAATTATCTATCAATGAGGAACATGCCTTGTCCACAACATCTGAAAGCTAACTGGTCCCTTTTTTGATATGTTTTTCAGAATGCTGATTATTTTAGCCAGCTGTGAAGACTGTCTTCTAATCAGTCTCCTGGTACTGAGTTGACTCTTTTCTCACAGTTACTACCTGCTGCCTTTACTTGCACTGCCCTGTTCTCTTGAATGCATGCCTTGTCGTGCACAGTTATTGTTACTAGTGTTGATGACTAAATCTAAAAATTGCAGCTGAACTTTCAGTTCCTAGGCAGTCAGGAGGGATGACAGTTAAGAAAAGGGAAGACACCACCAAAAAATCCCCCCAACTCTATACCTTGTAAATGAAATTAATTATATCTGGAAGTCACTGAGACTTAAAACATGCAGAATTGTAATGACATTTTGATGAGCCACTTTTCAGAACAAAGCTACACTTAAAAAAAAATTTAACAAATAATTGTGTTTGTTAAATGTCAGTAAGTGCAGACAGACATATTTTTAGAGTAGAATTTAAAAAGGTTAATTCTGGTTATTCAGAGAAAATAATGGAATTTATAAACTTCTGCTCTATAATGAGAGAGATCTCAGGAGATATTTGGGTTGCTAAGAGAATCATTAAAAAATAAGAAAATGCTGAGAGCAGAGTTGTCTTTACAGTATAACTCCTCATGACTGGTCATTGCAACACTTGAATTGCACAGTCGTATGTATTTTCAGCAATACCTTTGCATCATTACAGTGAAATGAATACCTGAATAGATGAGAGACTTCACTTAAGTTTCATTTAAGACTTCAAACAAAGGCTGAGAGCTCTTAAGTTATACATAATTTTCCTGCAGGAGGTGTCTTCACCTTTGTGCAGGTACGATACTGTACAATGGCTTTCCGGCGTTGTTGGTTTTTTTTTTCTCATTCTCCAGCTAGTTTGCACACTGAGCTGAGGAAGGATAGTATGTAATTTCAAATAATGAAGGTTATGGCAGAAGTAACTGCTGCATGGGTGATATTAAAGTAGCACTTTGCAGCTCATGAGCACTTCACTTCCCATCTTCAGAATTAAAAAAGCCTCAAGAAAAAAACCCTGAGAAACGACATGATTCAGATCTCTTTATAAGGCAGCATTAGAATATTCTCCTGAATGATGAACATTTAACATCTGCCCTCATATGTGATTTGCCAGCATGGAGCCAATAAATTAAAATAAGATAAAGGCATTGAATGCTGTGATTGCATATCCTCCGTTACTGGCATTGTAATTACCTTTTTGAAGTTTGGGAATAAATGAGTAGATATTTGTGAAAATTTTTGCCCTATGGAGACACTTATACACCATAATTGAAAACTGCCTTTGTGTCATGAATGTTCATAATGCTGTTTGCATACTTACTGTCATGTACATCCCTTTGTGGGGGTATGGTCTGCCCTGGGATTAATAATCAGAGTTTGACTCTGCCCTGCTCACCAGTAGGCACTCAGCTGGATTACGTTCATATGCACATCGCTTGACTTGTAATGCAGCTGCCTGGCTGTGGTAAAGGATCAAAGGGAAGCCCAGGAATTAGGGAGAACAGCTTGATTTTTGGAAGAGCCTTCTAGATTTTCAGAAAACCTGCAAGGCCAATTTGAATAATACACAAAGCATAGGAGGGGATCTCAAAGGATATTCCCCTTCAGCAGCAGAGTGGAAGGTGACGGACCTGTCATGATGTTTGTATATGCTTTAATGGCTTTAATAAGTGGAACATACTGCTACCTGTTTGCAGAGCCAGATCATGAACTTCTTATCTGGTAAATTTCTATTGAGCTCAAGGGACTGACTGAAAACCCACAATATTTTCTGTAAGAAAAGATTCCTGAATTCAAATAACACAGCCAAATCTCAAATTAATTAGATTTTAGAACTTCAGGGGAAGTTTAGGTTATCAGAATACAAAAGATTGCAGTGTTTCTCTTTACTTTTAGCTGTATACTTTTCTATTTAAGAGCTGCCAGCTTTCAGCTGCCAAATTTTAATTCAGGTGAGGCTGAGTTTCAGTAATAGACAAAATTATTCCTAAACACAGCTTGTTTGTAGAGCTGTTGGGGACACATCAAGGACTTGTGTAAATGTCTTCTCTGAAGGTATTCAGGTCAGAAACGTAATATGCTACTGGTGTCTTAAATTTAGGAATTTTCCTACACTTCAGCACTGTCTTTCTCTTTGAATGTATCAGGTTTAGAAATGTAACTGATAGCCAACTGGCTTTTCTTTTAAGAAGGCTCAAAGTGCTTGAGCAAATTAACAAGTTGTGAGGGCTTCCAAAGGGAAATTGCCCAGACTGGAGTTTGTCTGAGGAGAGTTTATCATCAAGGGGAATTCTCTGCCATCTAAGAAATCTTTCACCAGCAGTAGACATCCTTTAGATAGAAAACACTGCCAAGTACTTATGGAAATATTTGAACTGGAAATGACTGACTAATTGATTGACTGGGCTTTTTCTACCACAGCCCTTTTTTTTTTCTTTTTTTTTTTTTTAATCAGACTGTTCAGAAGCCTAAGCTATTCCTGGCTATGACTGCTTATTCGATTGACTAAATTTTCCCGTTTCCTCCCAGGCTTCCGCCAGAGCTGTGGCGGCAGGAAGTTCCCTTGTGGTGTGCTTGTGACTCACCGCTGGCTCCAGCTCCATCCTCGAGCTCCACTAGTCATTTGCAAACCCTTGAGAAACCACTGGTCAGGAAGGGCAATTCGGCCCACGAGACTTCAGAACTGGCTCTTTTGCTATCGTTAGGAAGTACTGTGCAGCTCAGTGTGTGGAAAGCAAATGAAAGGCTGGAAGTGAAGACTCCCAAGACAAAGGCAAGAGGCTAGAGAGCCGTGCATGCTCCCTGTGCCTGAATTCAGCTAGCAGAGCAACTTCGCTAGGAGGGACCAAGAGGTAAGAGCGTGGTCCTCTGTGAACTGAGTAGTGTGGATTCAAACCTCCCTAGAAATGAACTGTGGGTGCCTAGGGATATTTGGGTGAAATGCGTCAGCAGCAGCACTAGTACTTGAAACTCATGGAGAGGACTGTGACATTGCTTGCTTCTGAAATGAAGGATTTAGACACTCAGCTCTAGACTGCAAGTCTTGAATGGAGATGCATTCTTCCTTGTAGCCCTGTGTTTAGGCATCCATGTTCTCGAGAGGAGTATGGCTTGGCATTTCTCATTTCTTTAAGCCATTTCTTGCTCAGTCTGCCGGCGACTGTGGATCTTGTTCTCAGAAGTCTAAATCTCCCCATGCACTGCGTTAGTGGAGCCTCAGCATTCAGGAAGGCCAAGGAAAATGCAGGCTTTAAAATCTTGCAAGTTCATGCCTTCCTCTTTGCCTTGGTTCACACCTCTGGGGAGCCCTTAGCTGTTTGGAGCCGTTTTCTTTTTAAGCAAATGGCACAATACCTTTCATCAACTTCTTACCCTGGAGTGCTGTTTACATTTGACTGTTCCTGTTAAGAGATGCAGAGCTTGCTTGTTTGGAAAGCCTGCAGTGATCAGCTTGCAGTATTTGAACTTTTCTCTGCCTCTGGGTGAATTCCAAAATACTGAACTTGTCTTTCCTCAGTTTTTCTCCTTTGCTGCTTCATAGCTTTTCCCACAAGGTGTCATATCAGAATCCTCTCCTGCCTTCTGAGGGAATTTCCCTTCAGCCTCCTTCGCCTCAGGAGAGATGAGCTTTCTAAAGCTATGTCACTATCCTCTGAGGATGTGTCAGCTTTTTCTCCCACACCTAGTATTTCTGGCTTCATTGCTGCAAATAGCTGGTCATTTCATCCTCAAGTAAGATCACTTTTTTTCTCAATGACACTTGACAAGAAGTTTGCAATTGCCTTTTCTTTGGCTAAGACTTTTTGCTTGTTTGGACCTCAAGTGCCCAATGGTCTTTCAGGCAATTTAATGCTTAACCCTGTGGTTCCCTGTTTAATGGTGCATGTCTCTTTCTCAAAGTGCAGCTGGAGAAGAGAGAAAAATTGCCTTCCTGGCATTTTGCTGCATTGCCTATTTGAGAGTGTCGCGGTCCATGGGAGTAGCGGGAAAGAATCAGACACAGTCACAGAATGCAGATTCAACTCCAACTTTATTCAGCAATTTGCCCATCTTATATATGTTTGTGCAGTCATGGCATGCAGGCACGCGGCGCCTTGGCCACTTTGATTGGTTATAGTTTGGACCAATTAAATAGTTAGGTCTGGGCTCTTCCCCTTCTTCCTTGGGCCCCTTCATTGTCTCTAGGCAGGCTGCTTCTTATCTTCAAGGTTGGCTACTCCTGCTGTCCGTGTAACTTCTTTATCTCTCTAGCTTGAACCGGCTCTGGGGCCCCCTTTTACTCATCTAAGTAAAAGTTCACAGCAAGTTCACAGCCTAAGGCCTAAGGCTTCAGCAAATTTAGCTACTAATGCTAAGCAAGTTATGCTAAGCAATTAATTCTAAACAGCTTCAGTTCAATATTCTCTAACAGTCCTCCCTTTGTTTCTATTAAGCATCCCTGCTAATATGTTAAGCATTCATACGGATTATTATTCTGAAGCACTGCAAGAGCCCCAACATGAGAGGCATTGGGAGGGACTGGGGTTAACCTGCCTGTGAGAATCCACTAGGGACAATGTGACTACTTTCCATTGCCATAATTCTCATCATCATCCTTCCTTCTTCCCTCAAGAGCGTAAACTTTGAGGCCTAATGAAATGCTATAACGGAGATATGAGCCTGCATTGGCATCAGGATGCAAAGTCTGAGCATTATCAAGCATTAAAAAGGCTAATTTCCTTCAGTTCAAAGGAGCATCTAGAAATAAACTGAGTACTGCAATGTGTGAAACAGTCTGTTAGACAGAATATGGAAATATTAAGACTAAGCTTACTGCTATAAATTATTACAAATGCTGCTGCCAGATGCCATTTTTTAGATCTTGGTGGCAGTCTTCTGAGAGAGCTTTGCTGGACTTCTGTATCTGAGAGAGGGCAGCTTGAAACTGCGAGGACAAAGGGCTCAGGACAGTTAATTGTACTTTAAATGTTGCATATTTCTTACTTTTTTTACAGTACTTTTAGACCTCTCTAGATCAACTCTAAGTTGTTGTATTAAAAACTGTAAACATCTAGCAGTTTTTTAATATAAAACGATTTTTAAATCAATACTGACAGTTTAAAAATGAGATATTTTAACATAGGATTATGTACAAGTAGTAGTACCAGCTTAGATTTCTAAGTTTGGGAAAACTTTAGAACCTGAATCTACATTTTTCTTTTTGACTTCACATGCATAGGTTGCAGTATTTGCTGACAGTCAGTGATGGTACTAGAGCCCAGCATTGTTTTTCAGCACATAAATCACATTTCATGCATCACCAACGGTGGAAATAGCCTGGGCGGTTTCACTTTCCTTTTTAAAGACTACTTTTAACATGTTTCGCTTTCTGGCTCCCCACCATTTGACCTGCGATGTAATGGTTGGACTAGAGATGCTGCTGGGGAAACATTAAATCCAAACAAACTGCCTTCCACCCTGTTTTTGTGAAATCTTTCTTTCCCATTAGAAACCCATTAGAAATCTTTCTAATGCTCTTTTTTTTTTCCATTACATTTTCTCTTAAACACAGACATGCACTAGAGATCTCATGATTAGTAATTTCCCAACACTAAAGCAGTTTTAAATGCCTTTTTATTTGTTCTTTTTTGTTTGTTCTTTTCTGGAAGGTTTATTCTTTTGTGTTTTGTTTATAGAAACACCTCGCACTTGTTTGTTTTGCTTTGCTTTGCTTTTTTTTTTTTCCTTTGCTTCGTTTTTCCTGAGGATGAGCTAGAAGAAGTGAGGAATTAGAAACCCTGGAAATCCTTGTCATTAAAATGGGAATAAACTCTCCCCCAAGGTAGGATATTTGGAACTGAACAGAGTTGAGCTGTTAAAGAGCTGGTTTGTTATACTCTGATTTATGGAAACTTTCTGTAGTGACATTGCCTTTGCATCTCGCCTAGAAATGCCCAAGTTCCATTTCTTACAGTGAGCTGACGTGTCATTCTTCCTGCAGCCATGCAGACCATGTGGAGGAGACGCAGGCGAACTCTGGGAACATTGTGAAGGCAGATCTCTCCTTTTGGCAGAGAGCGTGGCAGACTCTAGCTTTGTTTGTGTCTAACATAACTGTATATCCTTCTCCTCGTGCCCCACACCTGGGATACCCAGGTCTTCACTCTGTCTTCAGAGAGTTCCTTTGTTTCTGAATTTTTAAATCAAATCATTCACTTTGTATCCTATTGTTGGATAGAATATGTATTTCATATCCAGTTTTGGTAACCCAAGCATCTTATGAGACTTACATTCATCTGCTGCTGTAATGTATTTCTTCAAAAATATCTGTTTTGAGTTGATGAATCTGAGAACTATAGTCTGTGTTTTTATTATGAGCTTTTTGGCAATGATAAGTAATAAACTTGCTTCATTACCCCATCCAAGAGAAATACTGCTAAGTTGAGGGTCATGAATGTTTCAGATCAATATCCTGTCTTTAATAAATCCTGGTCACTTCTGTGAAAAATCTGCCTACTTTATATTTTAGGATATTCAGGAAGAAAAATATGGAAAAATTAAATGTTTTAGTCTGGGACTTCCTTCCTTTTCACTGCTTATGTCTCCTTTGTCTTCCTGATGTATATGGATAGTATATGCTAACTCGTCCAGGCTGCAGCTGAGCTCAGCAGCAGGAACTGAGTTGTCAGTCCATCCTTACTTCTTCTCTGGCTTACTTTCCAAAATGCCCTAACAATAAGCATTTTAAAAATTATCAGAGGAAGGAGAGATGGTTACTGGTACTTAGAGCCATCTGCCCTCCGAATCCTAAATTATTTGTATATAAGGCATTGTCCTGAATTGAGGAGGTTCTAGTCCAAACTCAGACATGATGCAAAAAATCCCAGCTTTAAGAAGGAGGAATTGGACTGGTTGTCCTCCATTTAGCTTTGATCCTGCCCCATCTACCCTCTGCAGGCTGTTCTCAGTCTTGCTGGTACATGTTTATTGACAAAGACAGCAGAAAGCACAGTCATGGATGTTGTCGATTATTTACTCATAAAAATTGCCATAATGGCAATCAAAGGTCTGTCTCCCAAGAGCAGTCAGTAACAAATTCTTTTGGAACAAGGCACAACATATCGACCCTTATTCTAAATATTATCCCTGCTTTTAGTCAGCAACTTCAGGACTTCTGCAAATTGTGCTCTTCTGATTCTGCTTCTCTTTCTGGTGGCGAGGTTTTGTGTTTTCTCTCTGTTACAGTGACAAACAAAAGGCAGTATGAGACCAGTGGGTTTGTGGAGTAATGGAATAAACCAGTAAAACCTATGGGACAGGAACTGGGTGTGCTGTGCCTGACAGAGCTCCCTGGGCCACGTCTGGGTCTTGTGGAGGCTACAGTAATGCATATGGTTAGTAGTAGGAAGAACAACACTTCTTGGGCATTTGAGAGGCAATTAGGTGAAAAGAAAGAAAGTAGATGAAATGAGAATAAATTAAGAGAGGTTTTTTAAATTATGACCAGAATTTCAGGAGATACTCCTATGGGGCCCCTACCAGTGCAGAAACCTAGTATTGGGGAGATTAAGCCACATCGTTAGATATAACAGCACTTGTTATTTACAAAAAAAGCCTCAAACTATGTTATCATAACAAATGAAAGCCACGGCATAGTAGTTTCCCAAATGAGCTGTGATACCAAGATTTCAGTTTACTTTGGAAGATGCTGTTAGGATGTAATTTCATAGGTGGGTTTCCTATGCTGTTATAACTTGTCAAAACACACTTCAATTAGACCAGTCACTGGAATTCTCTGGAGAAAGCAGCCTTCAGAGGAGTAAAAACAACCAATAACTGGCACAAACAGTTTTACAGGCTATTGCATAATAGGCTTGGTTATTCCATAGTTTTTTGATCTTTCCCATACTGAAAGAGGTATTTGGAAGCAAAAGTCCAGACTACATTTAATGGTCTGATCTTTTTTGAAGCCAGATTCTGAAATGAGAAGAGAAAAAATAAGCGAAGCTTAGGAAATTTTCGGATAATCTCATCCCCTCCAGGATGAAGGGAGAAAAAAGATTTGCTATATACATGTATACAGACAGACAGGAAGGATGATTTTGTAGTTGTGGAGTATGACTGTGACTCCAGAAATCCTGAGTTTCCAGCTCTGCCACAGATTTATGTGATATTAAAATCATTCTGGGAGGACCTTGGAGCCTGGGGAGGAAGGACCCACAGACCCACATTGTCTTTTCTGCGTGATGTTGCTGCAGAATATCGGGATCCATCAGCTCTGGAACAGACCCAGATTTCCTTCCACAACAACAGCAGGGTGGATCCAGAGCCAGCGCTGAAAGCACAAGCAGCCCTTGGTCACACTGTGGGGGGGGCTACAGGACACTTTATTGTGTGGTGTAGATAGAGATAATGTATTAGTGTTGCTCCAAACAGAAAATGATAGTCTGTCTACCATGTGCACAAGCTCTCCTTTGTTTTGGGAAACATGACCAACGCCAGATATTAAAACACTTGGCCTGAAGCTTTGGACTTTATCACTCATTGTTTGGTTTGCTTTTCAGCTCACAAAGCCATGCTTTTCCACTCTAAATACAGCTTATCACATGGAAAATGTGCAGTGCTATTGCAGTTGCTGTGGCAGACTTTGCTCTTAATGATGTTACATGTGGAAAGCAGCAATTCCGTGCAGTGTAGCAAAAGACTTGCTAAAACTTGGGAGAACAGCTGGCTTGGCTGATGTGTACTCTGTGATACTGAGTATGGGCTGACACCATAAAATCTGACCCATCAGTGCTTTATCACTGGTGTAGTGTTGCTGGGTTCCAGCTGCACTTTCTGGATCAACACTTGCTGGTGGTCTGCTGAGAAGTTGCATGTGTGTGTGTGGTTTGGGTGTTTCTTCCATTCCTATTTCCAGGTGCAGATACAAAGTAATAGAAGAAAGTTTGTCCCCAAAACTCATCTGTGCTAATGAAGGTCACTGGACTTTCACTTTTTTCATGTTTTTTAGGTAGTGTTGAATGTTTTGAGGCCAATGCCCTGCTGCTGGTTCAGGGAGGCATTAAGTTACATCTTGCTGTGTCTGTGAGATCTTCTGCACTGTAGGATGGAAGGATACCCAAGGAAGCCATGCTGCCTTGTGGCCTCATCATGCTGGCGGAGACACTGCTGGAAAGGGCTTGTCTGGTTAACAGCCAAAGCTTCATGGAAGATTCCTGGCCAAAAAAAACCCCAACCAAACAAACAAAAAAAAATCAAAAAGGCAACCCCCCAAAAAGCTGCTGAAGGCATAAGCTAAGTCAGTATGTATTTCCATCACTGCCTTTTTGGTATATACTCCTGCCTTACCTTTTTGCTAGTGCAAATGAGGTTTGGGCTTGTTACTGTGTCACAAACTATTTTTTTCATAGTGGGCATTGTATAACCAGCGTGACAGGCTATATTTTGCACCTGGTGCAGACTCTGCTCTGAATCATGGGATTTTGTAGCTGGGAATTCAGATTTATGTCGTAGCCTCAACAAAAAAATGAAAGGAAGCAGGTGTTGTATGTAGTTTATTAAAAATTGTGTAATGTTAATTATATAGTCCAGCTAGATATTTGCGTCTGTAATACATGAAATAATAGTTTGAAAGAGAGAATTGGAGAGACAGCTATTTTTGCATTGGTAAAGAGAGCAGCGTTCTTTATTTCTGAAAACAGCCAGGGACTGGTTTGGCAGAAAAATCTTAAACCAGCAGCCGTCATGCTTGCCATCTGCTAAGACAAAGCAAGTCTTAAACAAGGTTGACTCCTGAGTAGAAACAGAGACAACACGAAATGTATACACACGCTCAGTTCTCATCAGCGATTGTAGAGTCCCAAGCCTGAGCAAAACTGCACATGAAAGCCATTTAAAAATCAATAACCTCCGTGCTTTTTTCTTGTCCTTTGCTGGTCATGCCTTTCTCTGCCTCTCCCCCTGCGTATGGGAAGGCCGCCCTGCTTTTGTCCACACCAGCCCTCTCATAACTCACTTGTGCCTTTTGCCCTAACATGTGGAGACAGTGGGGATTAATACTGGGGGTGTGTAAAGCCAACTGGCAAGAGGAAAGCATCACAAGCTGTGCTTCTACACTGGGTTTATGGGGGTTGATTTATCCATCCTAAACCCTGAAAAACATTTTTTTAAAGATACAGTTCAAGAGAAAAATTCAAGCTGACCTCTTGCCATGCTTAAGGCTGGGATTTCTGAGAACTGAAATGGAGAGGTAGATAGCTACCAGCTCCCTGCTCCCTCTCTCTCCAAATGCCAGTAGGAATGGGACACTTAGAAAATTTTTAATCAAAAACGGCTACTGAACTTCACTGGAAAAAAAAAACAAAACAAAAAATTTCTCGCTTGGTGGAAATGTTTTGTGCTTTTTTCCAAGAGAAGCTGAGCTCCCTGTCACTTCCCTTCCTGCTTTAAAAAATGGGAGGGGGAGAAGAGAAAGAGCTAGAGAAGGAAGAAAAAAAATAAATATTCATTATTTAAAAGTCAGAGTGGATATTTATTATGGAAAAACTTGCAACGTACCTTTGACACAGCAGATTTCACCCATCTGATTGAAGGGCTGCCTATCTGATCAGTGTGGGCTATGTGACGGGCAAATGGGTATATTGCCTTTATGTGATAGGAAAGGGGCTGTGCTCCTTATCAGAGGCATGGTGGTAGCATGCTGCCACAGCTCCAGGATCCTCTGTCAGCCACAGCCCAAAGCAGGGAAGACGGAAGAGAGAGATGATATGGCAGAAGGTGGGAATAGACTAAGTCAGTGCTAGGACTGGGAGATCAGAAGGAGATTTAACGCTCATATAGTTTGACTTATTCCTAGATAGATGTGAGAGAAGGAAGAATACTCCAGAACCCGAAAAACTGATTTTTGAGCTCAACTGTTTGGTGGAAAGTTCCAAGGGCAGAACTAAATGAGACCCAAATCACAAAAGACTAAATACTTACCTTCACCTTTCTCTTGAGCACATACACTTCCTTGTGCAACTAGTTGTACTTATTCACTGTGAATTTTGTGGGAAAATCTATTACCTTGTGTGCATGCAGACATCATAATCTGACCCAAAGGTTTTTTAGATTAAACCCAAAGCCTGGAATTCCACTTGATGAAAAACTAGAAGCAACTGGTTGAATACAGGTGAAGTGCAGATTTGGAAATGCATTGGTAAGCAGCGACATTGGATCAGCTATGGTCTTGGTGGAGCTTTTCCTGAAGACAGCAATTCTGTTGAGAAATTGTCATGACAAGACCGGCATCCTTAAAGAGAAGATGCAAAGGGCCCACAATCACCTTCGGAAGACAAGTAAAAATCCAGGATTATTAGGATTCTGGATGAAGCACTTCACCTATCCCATACTGCGCTGCACCCATCACACAGAGCAAGCGCTGTGGTCGTGTACAGGGGGGTTGCTACCTGCAAAGGCTGAACAGCAGAGAGGAGTTGAGGAACAGAGGACTTGTGGTAGGAGTGTCTCACATGTAGGGGTCTTTATATTTCTCTCCCTATCGTTTCAGTCTTTCTAGCTCAAATAGCTAGCTACTGAACTTCAGTCTGGGCCCTTTGGATATCAATAGATCAGTGGATTTTCAAATGATATTTTCAGTTCCATACTTAAGATGATTAGGGACAATTTATTATTTATGTTTGTGGAACCTGCTAAATTAACCTCTCTGATCAAAACAGCAGAGTTGTTACCTTTTGAAGCAGTGGTCATCATAAATAAGAAGTGCACGTGGATGGGCTACTGGACTGAGCATCAAACGTGGTTCTTACCTGAGCTCTGACAGTGCCCTGCTGCCGGGCTGTTTGCTCCTCACTGTACCTCTGATTCCCTCTGATGCTTTTCCTTTTCTGTCTGTGTGGGCCCAGCTCTTCAGAGTTGCTTGAACATAGTCATGGCATTCTCGCAGCACATAAACTAATACATGCCAGGTTCTTTTCAGGATCCAGGCCTGAGATTGCATACTCTCCAGCGCAGTATTTCTCCCTGCCACTTGTCTGTATTTAACACAATGAGGCCAGTGTCACTGGGAGCTTCCAGATGCTACAGTATGGAAGCCATAAAATACAGCAGTTCAGATATAAGAAAGAACAGAAGGCTGCTGGCTCAGAGTTCCTGGAAAGCCTGGGATGGCGTACAAATGAAGTAATATCTAAAACATCTTCAAATATGTTTCTAAATCAAATGTTGTGCAATTAAATTAAGTCTTCAGAGCAATAAAAAATAGAGGCAGATATGCTTTTCTGTAGAACAGGTGTGTCACATTTAATAATTCACATAGAAAAATGTGGATTTCAAAATTAAAGCCACAACTGTGTTATCAGTTTAACAAAGTTTATCAGATTGGGGTATTCAGAGCTGTAGACCCTTGCATAAAACCACAGGAGTTCTCAACATCCCTTTCCAGTAGAGTTTACTCTTTCCCTAGGATTTCTCTTTTGGTCTAGCAGGTATATTCATGTTGTGAATATACTTCTTCTCAGGGTCAGAGACTGATGAGCACCAGAGCTGTGCTGCAGATTGCTTCAGCTGCCTCCTGCTGTCCCTGTATATAGCTCTGATCTTTTTTGATAGATATTCTCAAGCTGTGTTTCTTAATGAAACTGTCTTTAAAATAGCAGTCTCTGGGGTTAGAGCTATGAATCTTTTACGGTTGTGTATCTGAAACCATTTTATATGTTGCTTGACATTACCCTATTAAGCTTATGTTCACTAGTTCCAAACATACTTCTGTTCCTGTGGCACTTACAGAGCTACAGGCATTCTTGGTTGACCAAATTTCTCTAGTTACATGTGGAAATGGTTGCATGACACAAAGAACAGTATTAAAAATTGCTTCTGCTTTCCTTGCTTGGTTTACAGAAGAGGTCACTATTTCTGCTGGGTTTGTCCAATAACTTGGACCTGGATTGTTTAAAAATGACTAATGACTTCTTAGGCTGATCCTGAGACTCTTGTCCTGATTTTCACAATCTGTCTGCTTACAACTTCCTGAAAAAATTGAGACCCTTTACAGCTTCTCAACTGCAATTTCTCACTCAGCAGTTTTGAAAATGGATACCTTCGTCAGTCTTTAGACTCCAAGAAAGCAAAAACTTTTCATGGAGTGTTCAAAGGTTTCAAACAATTCAAATACTGTATAAATATTGATAAATAATGTCTAGTAAATAAGATGTCACTCTGAGTCACAGAGGTACCTTTTTGTTCTTGTCAACCTCTTTAGAATAGACAAGAAGACCTCATTTTCAATTTAAAAAATTAAATAAATGTATGTAAAGAATTCAGTGTTGCATCTTCAAGACAGAACTCCTAGGTTTGATAATAGATTTAGAAAGCTGGAATCTCACAAAATGAGGGAAAAACAGAGCATCACAGCCAAATTTTCAGCTTTCTTCTGCACTTGAGCTTGTAAACTTTGCACATGAGCCCTCTATGTATGTAATTAGCATATTTATACGCCCTAAAGTGCAAATGGACAGTCAGGTTAGGTGGCTGAGCACTGTTTGTGTGGTTTGTTCACATCAAAGTTCAGTTTGCGTGTGCGGATGTGGTCTGTCGTATTTCCTCAAATAGAAATCTGAGGCCACTTTCTCAGAGGGCATCAATCTCTCATCTCAAAATCTTTTAGTCCTTGTTGCAGCTCAGAAGAACACACTTAAAAAATTAAGTAATGCATGTTGAATGTGAAGCTCAAAATATTTAACCGCATCTGATGCAGAAATCAATTAGGAAGTTCACTGCAGGGTGTGTTAGATTTCTTCAATAAAGTCAACCAATACATAGCAGTTACATCTGAAGAAGGAAGGATGAGAAAGAAGTTAATATTTACAGTTTAAGCACTGAAATTCTCAGCATTATAAAAAATTCTTGATCTCTTTATTCATGATTTTGTAGAGATGGAAAGATGTTTGCTTGAGGAAAAAATCATGTATTTTTAAATATTGTTTTTCCATTGTTACCTCTAGGAGATAGCTATGATGTCAATGACAGTTGTAGAGTAAAGAGCAGCCCTCCTCTCCTGTTCATAGCAGGATTTCTGATTTGATTCCTGCACGAGTACAAGCATAGAGGACAGAACAGAATTGTCTAGTTTTTTGTTTTGCCTTATGGTTTTGTTGCAGTTTTACTTAGGTTAAGCATAGCTGTGCAAAAATCCCAAACTAAGTAAAACAAATCTTTTACAGCCTGTCTGATCTTCTAGCCTTTTCTTTTCAGATGTTAAGACATTTTTATTTCTGATTTGCTATGTGTGAAAGCCAAAATGACTAAAATTTCAGTTCTGGACCAAATTCTGGCAGCTAGTAGACTACATAGCTATGAGGAAAAACATTGTTCTGCATGCATGAGCCATTAAAATTAATCATTTAAGCAAAAGGGTTTTTTCAGATGTTTAGGTTTTATATATGAATTGTCCCACTAATACAAATATCGTAAGTAATACGAATATTTGCTAATACCCTTGTTTGATTTTGAACTTGCTTCAGTTGCTTTGGCAAAATACTGTATCTGAATGAGAAAAAGAGTAATTGGGACCACAGCCTTCAAGTGCATGGCCACAGCTATGAGTCATCTCATTACTTTCAGTACAGTCTTAGGATCTTTAATGACTGCAGTTGGTCAGACTGCAGTTTCACAGGGTAGCCAAGAGCCATGCCAGTGAACAAATCGCACTGGGTATTAGATCAGTACTGGCTCAGAGGGGAAAGAACTACTTATCAAACCTCTCTTAATGTAAATTGCTCTGTGGAATAGGTCCTCTGTTTAGGAAATGACAACACCCAACTATTTTCCTCCTTTTCTTCATAGGTTGGTGTGACACTTTCCTAACCTGAATTTCTGGAAATGAAATCAGAAGGGGAATAGATGTGACTTGCAAATCTCTAAGACTATCATCTTTTTTTATTAAGAATTTGAAAATGTTTATATATATGAGTGTGTGTGTGTGTGTGTGTGTGTATACATACATATATATATATATATATATGTATGCACGTATACACCCGCAAATATAATCTCACTTTTGTTTTATACATAATTAAAAGCCCTATGACTAGTGTCCTATCAGTCAGCTAAAATTGCTTCTGGACAGAGCAAATGTGTCCAATCATGAGATTCCAAATTAGTTTCTTTCTGATCTTCAAGTGACTTGGCACTTGGGAGGGCTGGTGTGATCCTAAACCTCCCACTTGTTGGAAGATGCATGGGAGCAGATGATGACATCTGAAGCTGTCCTTCCTGACACCCATGAAATACCCTTGCTTCTGACTCAGTCTGTTGAATCTCATGCTTGGCAAGCCAGGCATAGCGACCTGCTGAAGCTGAGCAGGGTATTTTCATCCCAGTACCTGTTTTTCCTGTGCATTTTGAAATGTAGAGCAATCTACTAGAGCTCATAAGCCTTTAAGGAAAAAAGGCACTGGCACAAGTAAAGGAGGGAAAAAAAGAGGAGGGATCTAAGTCTCTGTTACTTGTGACATTTTGTGGCATCTTTTACACCTGTGCAAAATATCTATAAAATGACACTAAATTAACCTTTTGCTAGCTTTTTGTTTACTTGCTTTGCTCAGGTGTAAATGATCAAATAAAATGCCAGGTAGTGAAAGATTCGGCATAATGATAGTACTGTTTTAGCTTGCTCTGCATGGCTCGTTCTATTAATATATGTTTGCGGTCAGGAAGGAACGCAGTCTCACTTCACTAAAATCTGAAACTCAGTAAAGCATAATATGTGCAGTATTAGTTTTGGTTTGACACCTGCCATGCAAAGATCTTCACCAGCCAAAGGCATTCTTCTAAACCAAGTTCCATGTGTTGTGTAGATCTCTGATTCCGATATTTCTGACTGCTCAAGCCAAAGCAAAAAGAATAGCCAACTTGAAGAAAAATCTCTGTGAGGAATGGACAGTTTTATCAAGGCTAAACATAATGGCTTGTTGTCATACTTGGATTAAGTCCCGTAAGGGAAAAATGTGAGATTAGCTGTGTTATATAACAAAGTCCTTCATGCCGGCAGTATTATTTTTCTTGCTGCATGAAAGAAACATCTATAGCTAAAGTCCAAGCACATGATCTTATTGTCAAAAAGCTGCAGCCTTGAGAAAGATTTCTCTGCAGGGAAGTTGCTAGTCAAAATTTCACTTGCTTATTGTCCTCAGCAGATAAATACCCCAAGGATTCTGCCATGATTCTTACAGGCAAAGGAGCAGCAGAGCTAGTACTTGCCTCAGAGCTTTGAAAGATAACTCAGGCTGCTTGAAATAACCATTCAAGCAGATTCTGTCAAAAGAAGTTGATTTCCAATCCCCTGACAAAAGTTGAGTGATGAGTTTGTCACCTGGCCAACAAAATAGTCATTAACTGCTCCGGTTGTCTTTGTTTTGCACTTAGAGTGGGTGAATTAGTCTGTCAGAGCTGCCCGGCCCACCTGGGTAAACATTTGCTTCCTGTGAAACCATGAGAAGTCTACTGCAAATATGAATATGCTTTGTGATCATCAAGGCTTCATATAACCATCCAGTGATTGTTAATTATTATTTGTGATAGTGCCAAGAAGAAGCTTGATTGAGGGAAATGATGGCTCTGTATGGTTCAGACCTATAATTAACAGCTGAACATGTCTTGAGTATTATTGAACTCAGTTGAATCACTAAGAACTGCAGAGCATTCAAAATTATATAGAAATCTCCTGGCAAACTTTAGAATTTGACTTTTAACATTATTTCTGTAGTTGACTCTTGGTGTGACTGATGGCATGTAAACCACAGACTTTGGTTTTTGCTCCATCAGGCAATCAGATAGCTTTGTGCTGGCTAACAATTAGTTGCACCTGGCTTCCAAAAAAGTGGTCATATGTGTTCTTTCCATATAACTTTTCCAGTCATACTTGCTCATTTGGAAAAATCTTTGGCCAAGGTCTTCATGCTTGGTATTTATATTTAAGCACTTCTTCCAAATGATTCCTAAAAGCTCGGGTGTTCCTCAGAACCTTCCAGTTTAGTAGGTACTTCTTTCTTCTTTCCTTAGTGTAAGGCTGCATTCTGAACCTGTTCTTGCATTTACATCATGATACATTACAGAATATCATTGCAAGGATCCCATCATTAGCTATGGCTTCAGTGTTGATGCATACAGCTTTATTTACTCATAACGATATAGAAATCCACAGGAAATATCAAAGCAATTTTCTTAGTGTTTCATTTTACTTCCACTTCAAAGACTGCAGCAGTATCAAATACTGCTAACAATAAAAAGTACAAAACCACAGTATAATTTAGTCCAATGCTGTCTGTAATGCTAAGGTAGTCCTGCTTGAAAAGAAACATGTATTATTGTGTTTTCTTTGCATAGATATTCTTCTTGTATGCATCTGTAGACACCCTTTTATTTATGACATTGATTATTTGATTTCATGGTATGCAACAGCAGAAAAATACTAGATAGGTTATATTTTTAATAGAATAATATCCACAGTATTAACTGCTGAAATTTCCTCCCCACTCTTCCCATTAAAAAGCAAACGAATAAATGAAAAAGCAACCTACTTCACCTCCCTAAGTCCTGGTATTGCTTCCTTCAACCTGAAAAGGGTGAAGACTTAAGGCAGCATGAATTTATTTTGGGACTTCCCTGACAATCTGTTTAACATGGAAGGCCATCAGTGTTGCAGAAATCTGTGGAGGTACAAAACCTGTAAGACAGAAGAGTTCAGGAAAAAAGCTTATCTGCTGGAACTGAACAGTGAGAATGCAATTGAAAACTTCTGTCATGAGATCTGCGTGTTTATGTTTCACATTTTAACATTCTGCTGCCACATTCGCAGCTACTATGCAGTCATTAGCAAGTGATAAAGAATACACAAATTAACTGCTGGGACTGAAATTCCAAAATAGAAACATCTGCATTCTTGAATTGCTTGTAGATTTAGAAAATTTTATGCCATCTTTATTTCCCAGTATCAAAAATGTTTTTAATGTTACAAAACGTGATGCTTTAGAACTCAGGTAGGAGAATAGATTGCCAATGAATGTAGCTATATGTACTTTTTAATTTCTGCAGTAATGCTTAATTCCAGAAGGCTTTTGGCAGGAAGGAGGTGAATTTGGTATCATGCATGGATTCTGCTTCACTTGAGGGAGACTGTTAAAAGTTGCCATTGATTTGAGTATTATTCTGAGTTGACTGTCATGGTGTTAGACTCTAATTTATTTAAAATAAGACAAAGGACTTCCCATCCTTAAATGTAAAAGGTGAGAAAATAGTATCAAATGGAAGAATGCAGGCAATCTTAAAAAGGTATTTTATATTTGTTTCCATCTTCATTAGTGTCTTTGATAATTTAATTATAATACATGAATATATTAGTTACCATGTTAGAAGTACACTTATGAGTAGGTGTGTTTTGTGATCTCTAATTGATAGAGGTTGGTTACAGTCATACACATTCTTTATATTAATGATTGTTTGTGTTCATCAGATTAGAAGTTATCAATTACAGAGACTTTACAACATCCTGCATTTGTGAAACATGCCTACAGCATATACTCAGATGAATAATCTGTCAAATTTGTTCTCCTGTAGCATAGTCAGTGGAAAAATTGTGCAGCTTTCTAAATACTTGTTTTGTGGGGGGGGCGGGGGGGATAGCATGCTTTTGGTACAGGTTCCATTCTGTAGTTTAGTCTGAGTGTTAACTGACCAAGATTTGATTTTGATTACCTTACAGAAGATAGTATTTTTTCTGGATTTATACAGGCATTCTTGGGGAGGTAATTGTGTCTGTTGTTCCTACAGAGGTAGGATTTTCCAGGATTTTCCCATGCTGGTTCAGTTCTATGGTAGGAAGAAGAGGGAGTTCCCAAGCAGAGATCAGCTCATTCTTGGCAGTCATCATTAAATGATGCCCTCTGATGTCCTCAGATGGGTTGAAAGAGGTAGGCATGGCTAATCAGTGAGTAGAAACCTGCTGAGGAGGCAATAAACAGAGGTATGTGGAAAGAATACCAAAGTCTTGCAGCTTGCAGCTACCCATGTAACTCATCAGTCATTCATTCAGCAGTAGAGACAGAGAAGCAGCTGTGCACATGCTGAAACCAGACAAAGACAGGTTTTATTCTGTAATCTGAGTTTATTTTTTAATCTGAGTTTCTTCACTTTATGCGAGGAAAGCTGGCTATAATAGGGTCAGCTATCTGTCTTCAAATATTACAGCATTTGGTTCCATTTTTCTCACTCCCTGGTCAGACAGTTTTTGAAACCCATTGACACCGGTAGGAGGACCACAATGGTTTTGAGCAGACTTTGGATGAGCTGCGTTATCCATGTTGTTCACAGGTGTGTAGAAAAGATATGTACATGGTGATATGTGGAAGAGAAATATTTTTCCAGCTTCCCTGGTGCATGATTTGGAGCTGTTGCAAAATACTAGTTTTCTCTTCCCAGCCTTTGAATAAGTGTGGTGTTTAATTAGGAACAACGACAACGGGGGAAAAAAAAGCAAATTCTCAAATTACATAGTAGGGATTGATTTCTGGATAGTCTATTATCCTTTTTTTTTACTGATCAGCAATTTGAACTGGTTTATTACATTTAAATGGGTCCAGAATCTGACCCTTCTAAAGTTCATAACAATAAAATATCCTTATAGTGCCTCATTGTCATTTTTAATTTGCACAGGATGAGCTAAATGCTGTATTCTTCATGCAGACCTGCCAAATGTTGTTCATCTAGCATGATACTTGTCCATCTGGCACTCCAGTCATTGCCACAAGTTGGCTCATGAATTTGGATGTGCTATAGAAAGAGGGCAGATATTTGCCTGCTGTTTTGCTTGCTAGAATAAGGCCGGGACAGCTGAGCAAGAAAGTAGAAGAGCGGCCATACAAAAGGAGACCCACTATCAGCCCCCATCCCCCTTTTTAACGAATCAAGCCAACCCACCTCCTGCAGTTATCCAGCACCTTCTGTTTATTCCACACATCTCACCAGGACCACCTTCATCTAGTCCTTGACTTCAGTGAACTGCAGCACCCACCAGTATCCCTCAAGGCTCCTTGCTTCCTCCTTCCCTTTCATCCAAGATTGCTGGCAGCTTTCATCCAAGAGCGCTGCAGCCCTCAGAAATCTCAGATCCCTCCAGTACCGACAGTGTCACACATTAATTTCCAATTCAAGTTCTGCAACCCCACCTCATTACTCTTGAAAGCTTGTCCCAACCTGATCTGTGAAGTGTTGTTCTACTTCATGACCCAGTTCTTCTGTTGTGCTCAGGCCAAGGCGATTTCACTTTGAAGCAAATAGGCATGGTTATATGCAAGTTGTTTGCTGTTATGACACCCACTCATTAAATAACTTCTGGAACATAGTACACCTGCCAAAACACAGAGAACACAGTCTGGCAACCATGTCCATGCCCTTTCAGTACCCACTACTGGAGAGCATATAGTCTGTAGTTCAGACTAGTTGAACAAGTGCACTGCACTCAGAGGGGTTGGAGGGAAGCAGAGTCTGGTGCTAGATTCCTTATTATGTATTTTTTCCTTTATATAAAGTGCTCCAATGTGACTGGCTGTTGGTACATTAGCTACAATAGTTTTGTAGAATTGTTTCATTGTCACTGAGAGCTCCCATAATCTTTTTTAGCATAGTTTCCTATAGTAACCAAGGCTGTGCTCTCCTCCTCTGAGCAACATTGTGTGTATTGTGTGTATTTATCTACCCCTAGTAGACAGGAGTAGAGCAGTTTCAAGAAGTTTGCATAGTTGCTGTTCTGAAGAGGAATTCAGGAGTTTCATGAGAATCGGTAGCCAGCTGAAGAAGAGAGGTCCTGTGAGCACCAGGGCTGAAGCATGAGTCAGTCAACTATAGGACTCACACCTGGGGGAAAGGAGACTTCTTTGGTATGGTGCTTGTGGAACTGCTTGATCTAACTTTAGCACTTCTCAGAGAAGAACTGTACTCCAGATGCCAGGAAAGATGATTAAAGAAGACTCTGAAATGCTTGCTTTGAACTCTTTAGAAATTATGAGCAAGATCTAATAAGAGAGTCAAGTGAATAAAAGTGACTTGATTCCAGGTCACCGAAGGACTCCGTAGACTTCCTATTAATAGGATGTGATGTGGCCAGATGCATGCCTAAAAAGTTACTCCTCTATGAAGTCTCAACCCACCTACGCAGGGTCTGAAGTCTGAATCACCTACCTGTCCATATTGTGATAATATAAAAATGAGAACGCTTGCCTAGCACTGATTCTGCCAAGGACTCCTACATTCAGTTCTCCTCTACCTCAGTAAACCCCTTTCTTCTCAGGAGAATTTTCTTTTTACACCAGGCTCTATTCTGGACTGGCTAGGAAATGTTCTTGACCCTTCCCAGGGAAATCTTTTTTTTTTCTGAAATGATTTATCAGGAGAAAGGGAATGAAGTGGAGCATGACTGTGCATCTCAGCATTAGGAAGTGTGACTCAGACAGACCTGGGCTCTGATCTCCTCTTCCAGGGCTGCTTCTGTCCTCTTATCCAGTGAGTGTGTACGTAATCATTTTAATGGATAAAATAGAAAGGCAATGCTGGGAGGAGACACCAGCCCCCAGAGCATCCTTCCCAAGGCAGTGATTTAACCATCAGTTATTAGATAACAAGTGGGCCATGTTACCCCTGGCTCCCCACCAGTCTCCTGAAGTGCCTGTGGAGTTGTCCTGACAAAGTTAGGCAGCAGCCGATGGGGGCTTTTTCAGTATTTTGGACTCAGGTACATCATTTCCATTGAAGTCCATTTTACACAGTAAAGAGCAAAAGCTAGAACATTGTTTTTATGTTGTATCACGTAAAAATGAGGTGCGTGCATAAGGGAGAAGGCTTCCCAAAACTCCATCAGATGCTTTTGTGCATGCATTGAGAAATCATCTTTGAAGTGCTTTGGACAAAATCTTAAGGCATTTCAGACTATTGGCTCTTCTGAGGAATCAGATGGGTACTTTACAGATCACCCAAAAAAGCTTCAGCACCTTTTGCTACTGTGTCCTTTATCAGAGCCAGGCTCATTGACTCACCGCAGAGTCCCAGCAGTCTTGAATATGGAAAGTCAGTTCCTTGATGCTGATAGAGGTTGTCCAATGGAACAAGACAGCCTCCAACATAATCTGTTTTTCTCATTATCTAGAGAATCTCTGGCATAAAAAGTCTCTAAGTGATTCAAAGTCCATTTTCACTGGGCTTTATCTTATGTCCTCTCACTTCTGCCAAGAGGGACAGAGCTGGGATGAGTTTATTTTCCATCTCCCTAATGGTTGCAACACCTTCTCAGAGTCTCCTACTCAAAGCTGGAAAGGTCCTGAAGAAAAAGGAAATGCAAAAGTGGTAGCCTTTGCTGCATATATACATAGCCTTGGTATCTGGATTATTTTATCTGATACATATATGTAGTGTTTTCTATTTATATCTATTTCTGTTTCCTGTCCACACTCACCAGCATGGTCATATCTCCCTGTCTGTGCAGTGCTCTGGAAGCACACTTGTATACAGGCCAGAACTTGTCAACATCTTCTTTTTTTTTTTTAACTGGGACAGATAAGAGAAAAAATCAGGGTGGATGAGCTTCCCTGACCAGTGGGAGCTGGAGGCAAGGAACAAGGTAGAGAAATGGAGAAGTGGGTTCTCTCGGGCTGCAACCTCAAGTGGAAGGAGCAGGAGCTCTGTCTCTGTGCCAAAACCAGGGTGGAGAGTATCTTCTCTGCTTCCACCCCTGAGAAAGGGGATTTTGGTAGCTCCAGCTTCTGTGCTAGAGATCCGGCAGGCAGACTTGGTAGGACAAATCTGCAGCAGGCTGGCTTGCTCCCCAGCACAAAGCTGTCGGCTCTCCATTTCTCAGGGGCTTAGTGGTTTCAGTGTGAGTTTAGCCTCTAAATCTCCACAGCGTGCAGCCCTGGCACTTCACAGCATAGACCACATCCACAGCTGTCACGGTCTTTTGCTTGGTCTGCTCACTGGAGGTAACAGCACTGCAAATCACATTCTCTGGGAAAACCCTCAACACCCTCCAGGTCTCCCTGTAAAATGCACTTCACACCAGCACAGCAAAGTTAAAAATGAACAGCCAGCCCAGTGGTACCCTGGCTGCTGTCATGGAGCGCTCTGCGGTGGCACTTAGCCCCCCTCTGCGTAGTCCCTTAGCACCTTCACTGCAGCCAGACATGATGAAAGCAGGTCTGCAGCTGGCTTGTGTAAATCTTCCAGCACTGCTGGCCATTGATCATCTGGTTGTGTCCTTCAAGCCTGCCGCAAGCCTCCATCATTAAAATCAGTAAGAATTTACCATTGGTTGCAGCAAGCATAAGTCAAGTCCACAGTCCCTAAGAAGAAATTTATGACACATGCAAGTTAGATTACGCTTTCCCAAGCCCTGCTTCTTCCCATTTTTAACAGTGGAGTACTAACTTCACTAAGCGTTAACATGTATCTAACTTTTAAGCATGTATGTCTTCACTCAGGATCCACCTAAAGCTAAGGGGACATGTGAATTTTTGCAAAATTGAGGTCTCAGTCTCCTCAATATGTTTCAGATGGAATTGCAGGATCTGCATAAATGGCCCTTTTGCTCCCTCCCTCAGCCAGTTCCTGACCAACCCAGATTATAAGTGAGGATCTTTAGTAAAAATAACTAAAAGAAACCACCTTTAATGTTTTTGCAGTGTGTTCAAAGCAGCTTGGGTATTGAGCACAGAAATTAGATATCACTTTTACCTGAAATGCCTTTGTGTTTATCAAATGAGGAGTGGCATTAATCCTAGGCCATACCCAGTTCTTCATGTAATCTTGCATTTGTCATAACTAAATGAGCTTACTAAATATTTCTATATACCCTTAAATAATATTGCCTGTCATGTAATACTTACCTCAGATTTTTCTCAGTGACTTTGTATCATAGCTGAAAAAGAGCTGTCACAGAAAGTAAAATGTGACTAAAATAACAGTCCTTTGTATTAAAGTTAACACTTGGCTTCTGTCCCAGAATTTTATGCATCCATATTAGAATCAGATGCTAAGTCCAAATGAAAAGATTTCCTGGATGGGTTTTATTCTTATTCTTATTAAAGGGCTGATAACAGGCTGAAGGCAAGACACTTGTTGTAGTAAAAAAATCTGCCTAATACCAAAGACTGGAAGGACAAGCTGACGTGTATTATTGCTAGGCCTCCCTGCTTGATCACATTTCAGTATCATAAAATCATTCTCCTAGTGAACATGAAGCGTAAAAATTCCAGTGTGAGAGCAAAAAGCTCAGGCTGGCAGATAACGCTCCTTTGGGCAAAGTGCTTTATGCTTAGTAGCAGACTGTAATAATGACAATACATGACTTTATTATCAGAAGATATTATTGGCCACAGCACAACGTAACTGTGCTTATTTTAAATTTTAGCTGTTATCAAATATTTGCATTCATAAAAGGCACTCACTAATCCTGTCTTACCTGTGTAACTGGTATCATGTGTAATGTGGGAGGGTAAGGGAACCCCACCAGTATTGCTCCATCTTCTTCAGGAGAGAGTTACATTATGGATGGGAGGGTAGATTAGGGGCTGCCTCCTTCATTGCTGAAAATACCAACAAAATGCGCAGCCTCCAGGCCACTGAGCCATTGTCTTCCCAAATTCGTTTGCTTTAGTGCCTTTGAAACGGGCCTAAGAAAATCAGGGGTTTTTTTTTACCCCTGTGGTGTGACCTGGGACTCCATTCCCACACGTACCCCCATGTCTCAGATCCTACCGGTGGCCACCGAGGGGTGTTCAGCCTTTCCTGACTTCACTGGGACACCCTGGGCTGTCTTGGTGGCCATGGGGGGAAGGCTATGAATCTGCTCTCCATCCCTGCACCAGCCACTTGCCCCAGGTTCCTTTGGCAATCTGGAGACAGACAGATCAAAGGGACTGAAATACTTTTCAGAAAGCAGTTTTTTCTTTACTCAAAGCAGCTTTGTATAGTACTCGTGTATGACTGGGCTCAAATAGTACAGATGTTTGCAGGCTCTGGATATTCTATTCAAAAACAATTACTTCTGATAAAATGAAGGAGTGGTACTTTCTAGCGTTGCTGTTCTGCTGTGACAGAGACTGTGAGCATGATATTGGAGCTATAAATTAGATTTTTGCAAAGCAGCTCTTCTGTAAGGAGTCTGCTGCTTGAGATTGGAGGCTATAATTAGCACTTTCTTGAGGATATTTTTGCTCTGTTTTGACGCAATATCTTCAGCAACAAAAGTAGAGTACCAGCTGCAGACTACATTGATCCTTAATTTCAGCTTGTGATCTCACAGGATATCAAAAAATGGATATATTTTATAGATATCTTATGCTGGTTTTCTAAATACACTTTTTTAAAGCAACTGATATGTGGTTTGAATGTACAGGCAGAAAACCATCTCACCAGCACTGGACATTTACAGCATCAATGTCAACATCTGAGCGTGTACTAGGGCTCCTTTTATAGTCAATGGAGAGACATATGCATTTTTAGAAGAGTAATTCATGTGATCTATTTTAGTAGTAGTTAGGTGAGATGAATCCCATATGGCATGTTTCTGAATAGCACTATTCTCACTTTGTACAGTAATGCTTTCCCCCCCCCCCCCCAAATGACCAGAAATTACCATCGGGAGTTCACAAAGAGACCTATTGTATTAATAAGAAATAGCAGTCTCAATCCCTAAGACATCTTTACCACTGGTAATTACAGCTACCTTTGTAATTCCTGTGGCAGCTGTTTTGGTAGTTGTATTGATCTTGTAAGCTATGATCTTGTAAGCTAGGTACCAGTTCAATGCTAATCATGAAGTGGGATGAAGAGTGCCTTCTTGGGCATGGTGGGCACTTGGGCAGGGACTTAGGGCAGAGATTTCTGAGAGAACATGGAACTTCCTCATACTATCCTGAAAACAATTCCAGGAAGGCCAGATGAACAGAGCTGTATCATACACATGCCTGTTTTCCAGAGAGTTACTACATCCAGGAAGAGGGATAAGGAGAAATAATTTATGTCGGGAAGGAAATTGTGGAAAAGTAAAGGCCAAATGGCTTAGTGAGGTGTAGGGAAGGCAGAGGGGCTGGGACTGAAGAATGGGGAATTTCAATTGAAAAGCTGGCAAACTGGTGAGTCTTGAGGAGTGATTTATGAACTGGGAGTCATCAGCTTGGGGCACAGGTGTTCAGCAATGGATTTACCCTAGAGGCAAAGCAAGCTAAAGCTCTTCCCCTCCAGTAGCCTTAGCTAGCACAGCAGGTGTTGTCTCACCACATGCTGTGACCGTGCAGCATGCAACCTGTGACTCCAGTTTAGATGGGGGATGCATTTGCCCCTGCATTTCTAGGGGTGTTGATCAGAGATCTCTTTTGGCCCAGGGCTAGTCCAGAGCTTTGTCAGTGCTCTGGAAGAAATTGTAAAGTTTGCAGATAACACAAGAGTGACTGAATGGCAAATGAGGGCAAGACGAGCTCTGTGCTACAGGACAGTGTTAATGGCAAAAAGGATTGATGGCCTCTTCATCTGGGTTGACCTGAGCCATGCATATTGGTTCATCCAAATGGAAGAAAAGCCCCAAAAGCTGGTCTCCTCCATATATGATAAGACACTATAGGGACTATATTCTGGTAAGTAACATCTTAGGAGAGAGAATTTATTGTGAATAGCTATCAGAAAAAAAAAGTGAAGTAACACCAATAGCTAAGGAATCAGAGCTACTTTTGAGGTACATAAATAAACAGAGTCACAGAATAAGAGTAATAAGGTATTATTGGCCCTGCATTTGTCACTGCATCAAACTTGTGTAACCAGATTGATTTTCAGAAGGTGCTGACTGCTGGAAACACATTCCTTTAAAAGGACTCCTGTTTGCTACCCCAAAATCTATAACTGCTTTTGGAGGTCTTGGCCTCTGAGTAGAATTCTGATATCTGGATTATTGACATCCAGAAGCTCAAAGTTCTCTAATAAGATTCATTCAGCATTAGTTTTCCTGTAATTAATTTTCTGGTTGATTATGTAATTCATTTTTCTGGTTGAGGATGCATTCTGTTTCTTAAATTAATTATTTTTTTCACCTCAAGTTTGCTTACTCTCTTTTTTGCCAAAGTTTTATATTAATATTTGCAGCATTGCCTAGTGACGTGTATGCATTTTCTTTCTTTTTTACAGATGTAACTGAAATCGCCCCATGTATTTTGAAGAGTTCACCAACAGATCAGCAGATTAACAAGCTTGCAAGGAGGCTGGGGCCCGAATGGGAGCATATTGTTCTGTGCTTGGGTTTGTCACATACTGACGTCTATCGATGTAAGGTCAATCATCCCCACAATGTGCAGTCACAGATCGTAGCTGCGTTTGTCCTGTGGAGACAGCACTTTGGGAAAAAAGCAACAATCCAAAGTCTGCGAGCCAGTCTGATGGCAGAAGAAGTGGATCCTTCTGTGATACAGTACATGCTTGAGTGAAGCTGTGCTATTGATTGGGAGCATTCAAGTACTGTGCTAAATTAAAGTGGATTCACTGAACTGTGTATAGAAGATCTGGTGCCTCAAACTGGAGAAAATGGAGCTGAGAACTGTAGTTTTATTAGTCTTTTACATTCCAGTTTTCTGTGGCATCTTTTGACTTTTCATGCCAGATGAATTTTTAGCAAGCATTAAAAAATGGATCAGTCTTTCCTGTTCGCTTTTGTGCTTTTCCAATGGGGATATACGGTGAAACTTAAAGTCTTTGCAAGCAGGAAGCCCTGCAGTGAGTTCAGCAAGGTTTCATGTTTCATTATGGGAGCAACACTTGGTTAAACCTATTTTCTGGACTGTGTAGGAGCCTTTTTTACTACTGTTCACTCCTAGTCCCTGATATCCCAATAAGAAATTAGAATAATCCCGGTTACTGATTTAACAGTTGTACCACTGTTATTGCAGGTGGCTGATTTCACATTTATGAAAGTTTTAGCACAAACAGTTTCTTGCTAGGATAGATGGCTGCCACCTTAGCCTACCTCTGAAACTGGCCCTAAGTGGAAGTAACAGGAACTTAGCATGTCGCTGAGGGTATTTCCCATTATTATTTAATTGGCGTAGGTTTGTGCAAGGAGACAGGCACAGTGTGTATATGGCGTCTCTAGGAGTAGCATGGGTAGGGAATCCCCAGGGCAGATGATACACAATACACAAGCGAGCAGAGGATAGGCAGCAACTGGCAAACAGAGCAAAAAGGTGCCTTAAAAGTGAGACAGCTTCTAAGCCCTCCATGTTTTTCTCGCTTTGCCTCAGCTAATGAACTGCAAGAAATCCTGGTGTCTCTTGAGGCTTTGTACTCCTGTGCTCCGGATCCAGGCAATCTTGTTTCACAGGAACAGTTTTACTCTTTGGTGTGGTGTCATTGGCACCAGTCTCAGCCCGCGACGTGCCAAGCGGTGTGCCCGAGTTCGCAGAGCCTCTCTGTCCAAGATGACAGAGCAATCCCTGCCGTTCTCCTTCCAGCTTGTGCCAGCCTCTGTGTTCATTTGCTTCCTGCCTGTTTTTCTACATCTAATTGGGGCAGCTTCATGATTCCTGTTCCCATTTCTTTGCCAGCTGTAACCATATCACTGTAATGGTTAGATTTTACCCAGAAGAATAGTAAAGCTTGGGCTTTTCTCCTCCTTCCCTGCTACCAAAGAGTTTTCTTCCTGCTGGAAGAAACCACCAAGCTTTTTGCTGAGCTGGTAAAGGGGTATCAGTCCCCAGGGTAGGTGTCCGAGGGCAGCAGAAGTGACCAGCTGCTCTCTGGGACCTGACGATAAGAGGCAGAATACAGTTTAATTCTTTCTGGACGGTTTGCTCCACAATAAACAAGGAGCAAAGTTTGGATGCAGAGTTTCCAGGTCAAGTTCCAGCAGAGCGTTTCATCTATGGTCATTGCCAAATAACCTCCTGTCCGCCAGGATCTGCCCCATCTAATTTAATAGCTTCACAGCCTTGTCTGATGTCTTTATGGAGGCAAGAATGAGCTTTACTGTCTCTTTTTAAATTCTTCCTCTAGCCAGATTTTCAGAAATATCTGAGAAATTAGGGAGGACAAAGAAATTTTAAGGACACCTCATATGCCTTGCTTTTCATGTTTTTTCAAAAGCATGGTAGCAGAGAATATATCTGGGCAGGATCAACTCCTACAGGCCCTGAAGCAATCTGGTGGTATTTTATTTTTAGTCTTCTATAATGCAGTTCTGACCTTCAGTAAATCATGATCCTATTATACCTCACTCAAATCTTAATTGATTATATCCTATTATGGCTACTTACAGAGTTTAAGTCTATCAACAAGTCCCAAATAAACAATGTAAATCAATTTAGGCTTGGGGATTTATTTATTTTACTGTTTCACAATGTTTTAATACCAGCATATTCTTTTTGTTTGAAAGCCATCTGAGTGCAGATGGGGTTGTATAGGTGTACAGACATTTGACAAATTCTGAAAAACATGGCCCAAAGTAGAAAGCGTGAAGACTCTGAACCAATTCTCTTGGTGAGATAAACAGCAGTGTCATATGCGGGTGAGAGAAAAGGAGCAAAGCCGTGTCCATTGCAGCACTTTGGAGAAATAAAAGCTGGAGATGGGGAGCAAGAAAACCTACTAAAAATGTGATTTACAGGAAGAAGCCTGTAAATGTCAGTCACATAAATGCAAGCACCGTATCTTGTTCTGACCCAGCATAGACCAAGATTTAACATAGACTTGGATTCAAAGGGAGTTGTCCCCACTTAACCTAGCCTGAGGGCAGTGCACCCTCTTACTTTCTTCTTTGGACAAACTTTGCCTTTTATGTTCTGCATTTGTAACATCAATGTCAGGTTGCCCATAACAAATGCTCCATTCAGAGCATTTTTAATGAAGATTTAAAAAACACAGCTGGGAGTAGGTATAAAACCTCATGCCAAATATGAATTTATAAGGATAAGCAGAAGCCTTATAGGTCAGGCATCCTTCTGTGTATCTAGTATGGGTCACCGGAAACTTGAGGGATCACTGTCTTATCAGGTAATTTCTGCATAGTCTTTAAATTGTTCTTTAAATGGGCTAAATTCTGCATCCCAGGAGCCATGGCTAGACAAGGAATTTAAAACCTGGCCCTTTGCGTTGTAGAAGAGAGCACTTCATTCCTAATTTATAGTTACTTTCACATTCCCAGGCCCTAAATTAGGGCTGTAATACTTGAGCTGCAAATATTGAAGGGAGAGGTCTAGTTATTTTATGAGACTGTTTCCATTGCTGTTATTTTTAAATTCATGGAAATGTTCCTATTAGACTCTTCAGTTCTGTTAAAGCTCATTCTTGCACCACACAAGACACATTTAACTTGACAGTGCAGGGACACATTTAACTTGACAGTAGTATTCCTTTAACCCAGTGGATTTTTCCATCCACTTAAAAATATTTTTCTTCCATATGTCATGCTTTATTTTACACAAGGATGCAATTAAGACAATTTAGTTCTTCAGATGTATAGCAAGGCCTCTCATTCTCTCTTAGGACAGCCAAAAGGTCTTAAAATTTTTATTCTTCTCCAGCTAATTTGGGACCAAATGTTATTTATTTAAATGTCACTTACAGGCAAGCCTGTGACTTGAATGTTATTCAGGAGTGAGGCAACCCAGTAAGCCAATTTTCCCGTCCCTGGGACAGCCAGGCCTTGTGCTCCCCTGCAGCATCACTGCCACCTTTGTGCTCCTTCCTGAAGCAAAAAGTAATCCACGGGTCGAACGAGGGGCCCTTCAGAGTGGCACATCTCCCGCAGCGAAGAGCTGCAATATGTGGGTAAACTGCAGTTTATGCTTCATGTCATTGATTTCCTTCATCCGTCAGCCTTTTCTGGAAGGCTGACAACCGGGCTGCACGCTCCCTGCTCCAGGGTCTCTCAATGACTTGAGCTTACATCTTCACCACAGAGAAGGAACATAAGCAGTAACCTAACTCTTTGTCTGTGCATGGTGATCGGGGCTGGAAATACCACTTAAACCCAAATGGGGTCAGATGGGGCTGGGTAACACCAGAAAACAGCGAGAGGTTTGGGGCTTTGTGCCGGGCTCTTCAGGGCACCTGGGCCACTGGTGGTCGCATGGGGGCAGCCACCCCAGCAAGGCCTCGGCCAAGTTCATCCACCAAGCGGGATGGTGGCAACTGCCCTGCCCTCTGCCACTACCCACCCCTGGCCTCTTTGGTCTTCTCGCTCGAGCTTGGGCTCAGGGGCAAAGTTTAGCCAGCAACAGCTATTTTCCCATGCGTTTGGGTTTCTTAACTGAAGCCAAGAAAGCCTGTCTAGTGAAAATCTTTTTATTGCGGTTTACTCATTTGTGGCAGCATTTAGTAGCCCCAAGAGAAGAGAATGTAAAGGTGTCCCCACTGGCCCTTCAACAGAAGAGGACCGCTTAACTTCTAGCCCTTGGAAAAACTAGTCATTGTTTTCCTTTCTTGGTCTATAATGGAGACTTTGAGGTCTCATTTAGCATCCTTAAGCGGTAAGTAGGTTTTGTAAAAATTATTTTATACTCTGCAAAGTACAGGTGGACTCTTACCGTAGCAATAGCTAATGACCAAGACCACCACTTCCCAACTGTATAAAGTGATGTGGATTATCACAAAGATGGGATCTCCTCAGGGCGGAACGATGTCAATGAGGCTTTGCACTGTTTTAAGCAGTGTCTGGACTGTACAGTAAAACTCAAATGCAATCATCTATGAGCTGCTTTTCCCAGATAAAGTGAAGGAAATTTCCATCTTGAGTCATTTGTTATGACAGTCATTGATCTATGGAATAAAACATTTTGCAGAAGGCTGGAAAAATAAACAAAGTCATATTATATCCAAAGAATATAAAAGGCACACTGATCTGATTCTAAATATGGTCATGCTGCCAATTTTGTTTCTTACTGGAAATAAAAACAATCTCTGAGTGCTAATCTATTTATAAGCTTCCATATTCTTGATAATCATAGACCGACTAATCTGAAGACATAGTAGAAATAGAGCTGAAAAGAGAGTTCCTAAAAGGTTTGTGGATTTACAATGAACATTCAAAAGTTTTGTCCAGGTTTCACTAAATGAAAAATTTTTGACTTTCAAGGTGTCTTTCTGTCACCTGGCAACTAGACCTAGAAATAAATCTAGTGATTTGGCTTTTTTGGCCTGAATACAATGTCTTTTTAACTGTGTTCCCGAGAAAGAGGAACAATTTGCCAGAAACAGAAATAATCTTTCAATCTGTCTTCCCAGATTAAAAAAAAAAAGTGTCTGTGTTAGCAGAATTCCCTTCTGAACCTCACATTTTATTTGTGAAAAAGATGGATTGGCAATTCTTCTTTGAAGCTGCTGTGAGGATTTGAATAATCAGAGAAGCACAGTTGAACAGCTGCTGAGTAGCTAATGGCACAGGAAGGGTTGTGTCACTTCTGCAGTGGCGACCACACTGAACCCTCTGCACGTGTGGCCAATACCATTTCTGACACTGGTGGCTGATTCAAGCCCCAAAAGCAAATAGAAAAAAAAAAAATCTCTCATCGACTTCAATGCTCTTTGGATTAGGCCTCTTTAATCAGAACCTGCTGAAGCATGGTGCTTTTACTACCTCCCTTTGAAAAGAAGCCTTTATGGATTTTTGGCAACAAAAAGCAAAGGGGGTTTTGTGGGTGAAGTAAGCGCTCTGGGCTGGCGGGGGGACTCTTTTCACTGCCCCAAGTGCTACTTCGCACTGTTCACTTCAAAGGATGTGTCATGAGAGAGAAAAAGCACAGAGGAGTGAAGCCATCCAGCAAATACCGAGGGTCCAAGGCATATCAGTATGCTTTCAAAACCATTAATATCATTTTGAATTCTGAAATGTGAATAATCCCCTCAAAGGCAGGCATTGATGGCTCAGGGTATTGCTAGTAGAGTCATGGAGTTCTTCGCCTTGAAATCAAAGCTCCAAACCCTCTGTTGGCCCAAAACAAACAGAACCGAATGGCAGCCTGTGCAAAAAGGATGAAGCATTTTATTTCTTCTGTCTCCATGGCTGGCATGGCTGCTCTGCCCAATGCCAGCCCGTTCTGTCGGACTTGGACGAGGCATGAAGGCTTGAAGGAGTCAGTGCTCCAACTGCCTTCTGCCCAGAAGCAGTACAACCCCCTTTGACCCAGAATATCCTGCAAGGGCAAAGAAGATGTGCGTTGCTGTGGCCTTTGCTATGTTTGGTGTGCATCCTCCCAGGATGCTGCCCCTCTGCACCCCCAGTAAACTTGCTCGCTCTGAGCAGGCTCACGGGAACTGCCTTACCTGCACCTTGCAGCAGATGCGCGGGGGCTGCCAGCCTCTCTCGTTAGTGCTTCAGTAGCCCTTCCCCAGGAATCTGCAGCTAGACACAATACACAACTGCCCAAAATGCCATTTCTGCATGACAGGATCGCCTCAGTGAAGAGGGCTGAAGGCAGGGCAGGACAACGCCGTAGCTGGGAGCACTCCTCACAGTGATGATCCCAGCAGTAATGTTTCTAGTTTAAGAGATGTCTCCAGAGTCAGCTTTCTCATTAACAGTGCCTTTTTTTCCCCCCAGGTCAGAGCTGATCCAGCATCTTTTTCCTATTTTGCTTACTGTGCTAGTGGAGTGGATTTAGTCCTGTGACGAGGGCTCTTACACGCCATCATTCAGCTGCTGTAGGTCAACCTGCCCCATGGGGTACAGCTCAGACGTGGCCCTCAGCATGGGCCTTGCTGGCTTTAAAAATCTACACACCCTTCTAGCACCTAGGGCATCTGCCTGTTGTTGCTAATTGTGATTTAAATCGTAATCTATATAATTGTTATTCACTCTAATCTTCCACCTTTGCACGGTTAATTTTGGATTATTTTTTAAGGGAATCATTCTGTTATTCTTGCAAACCAGACTGGTTGTTTTTTCCATATGCACCCTGCCCACCCTGCCCAGACACTGTACGTGAGCTCCAGGAAGGGGCTGCACATGTTCCCACTCGGCTGAGGCCTGGAGGGAGAAGCCAGTAACCACATTTACCTATGTGGTACCTTAAAAGAAACAGCCCTGGGTGCACACGGCACAGTCTTTGCCCTTGGAAGCCCAGTGGGCATCCAACGGCCCTGTAAAAAAGGATATAAAGACATATTAAAGGGGAAATAAAACTCCCAATTACCTGAGCGGGCAGACCTCAGTGATACCGTCTTTTATGAGCTAATTTTATTTTTATGGATACATTTGCTAGACTTTATTTAAATAAGAAGGCAAGTGAATAACCAGAACATGTGGGGACTCCTGATAAGGATCCTTCTTTCAGGCTATTAAACAAACTGCAAAGCAAGTGCTCAATTATTCGTTAAAATGCTTGAGCAACACCTTTTGTTCAGATTCCCATCTAGAATTACCTCCCAGTAAGTTGCCTCCCAGTAAGTTCCAAGAAGCAATGTGCCTTCGGCACACACCCCTCTTCTCGATAATACAGACTTCTGAGAAAATCTCAGGATTGACAAACAACCCACGCAGGGACCTGGGAAATCAAGCCTTCTCCTGGGATTTTACTTGCCTCTCGCTGGGCGCTCTTTGCCGTCGGGTCTGATGCCTGCATGTGAAATGAACCTCAATAATTAAATATTCTTCCTGTCCATTGCTGCTCCTGACTTAGCAAAACCTGAGAAGCCACTTCAGGCTGCAACTTGTACAACGATGCACACTTCCTATTAAAAGAGTTTGACGAACTTGTAGCAAACCCTGGAGTATTTACTTAATAAATGTTTGGGGTTTGCTGTCTGAATAAGCAGCCACCGCAGTGCGAGCAGGGTGGAATGCAGAAACCTCCGAAAAATCGCGCTCTGAAAAGTAGCCCGGCTAGTGGGCTTGCTTTCCAGCTATTGTGCAAAGTGCGTCAGTAGAAAGCTCGAAGTGGCAGAACAGAGGGCTTTTCTCCCCATGATATGCACTGTTTTTCTTGCCCAGCACACCAAGTATTTGGCTCACGCAGGATCTGAACAGAATTAACCAGAGCTGTCTACTATCTAACGTGAAAGTTGCACCGGAAAAACACACAAGAATAATAGTAAAGAGCTGGAGAAAACCAAGCCAGAAAGGAAACTGGAGCCTGGCTGACCATTTCATTTTGAATTTGAGGACTGTGATTTTTTTCTTTTTCTTTTTTTGCCTGGTCGAGATGCAGCCCAGGCTTTGCGGCACAGGTTTTCCGACTCTCTGCTTGCATTTCAGCTTGGCACCTGCTTGGTGCTCTGGTGAGTCAGCCCGTGCCGGCGGGCTCCTTTCAAAGGCAGGCGAGAAGGCAAACAAGGCAGAGAGGGACATGTGTGTGAGCAGCTAGGGGACAAAAATCAGGGCAGCAGCAGAGGGGGGCAACGAGCTCCGGAGCTGGGACTCGCTCCTGGCAGCTCCCTGCCCACTGCCCTCCCGGCCCTGCCCCACAGCCATGTGCCCTCTGACGCCAGCAGATGCCAGGGCAGGTAGGGGTTTTTTTGTTTTTCCTTTACCAGGCAGTCACGACCGACACATGAGATTTCACCCTGAAATTCGCCTGACAGACTGGACAGCCCCCAGCTCCAGGTTTAACACGCTTTCCTAGAAGGGACATTGCTCACAGGGCAAGCAGCTGCGATTTCCAAAAAGCTAATCCCGCGAGGCGCGTGTCCTGGCGAGGCGACAAGCCACGAGTGACTGCAGCGAAGCCATCAGCCTGCAGAAACCCAGCCAGCAGGCCCCCGGCCAAGCGCGGCCGACGGCAAGCGCTCCTGGCCACGGCTGCCGCCCACCTAGCAGCTGCACTGGGGGGAACCCGGCCACCGCTGCCAAGGACGCGAGCGCCCGGCTGGCGTCGCCCGTCCCGCGGCCGCGAGTCCCGGGCGCTCGGGATGGGGCCTTCTGCTGGCTTTTGGGCCCTGTTTTGGAGATGCGTTTAACCATCCCACTGAGGCCAGGCTCCCCCAGGGGAGGAAAGCTCCCTGCCTGGCTCTGGTATGGGGCAACGTGTTAATATGCCACCGTGTTTGGAGAAACTGACAGTCAAAACAGCCAGGCCTTTGGGAAACCAAAGGAGAAGTCAACAGAAACCTTCCCAAACCTCTCTCCAGTGTCTCATCATATAAATGCAGGTTTCTCTCTTTAGCGTTACAAGTGTCTGGAGCATGGAGAAGAGGAATGGGAGCCTGCTCATTCCCAGACGGATTTAAACAGGGCTGGCTGCGGGGACAGCCGGGATCTGGGGGCACCCTGAGCTTTAATGGTATGGAAACAGGTTGCGGAGGGCATGTCTCACACGCCGGCTCTCTCAAGGAGCGCGCGGGAGCACCACTCCTCACCAAGGCACCGGCACCGGCACAGCCAGAGGAAACTCCTCCGCAGCCTGCTTCTGGTGAACCCAGCAGAAATCCCATAATGATGAGGCTGGCCTTCTGAGTTTGAGTTATCCACACGCTGGTAAACACTACTTCTCCTGGCAAACAACAGTGTTTTTCATTAAAAAGCCAGCATTTCTCCTATATGTGAGCACGTTGGCAAATGCTTACGTTTTGAAGGGGCATTACAGCAACAAAGTGGGAGTGTTGCACAAAAGTAAGGCAGATGCACAGCTGAGCAGAAGCAGCAGTGAAGGGTTGCCACGTTAAGTGTCGGGAACTCTCCTGGAGACATAAGCTTGGTAAGAGAAGGAAAGAAGATGAACAGCACCATTTGACATTGGCTATAGCTAACACCGTAGCAAAAATCCAGAGCTAGCTTGAGAGAGATGATCATATGACATAATAGAATTGCTCATCTGTTAAGCATTACTAAATGCTTACGAGCCTAAGCATTGCCGATCTCCAGGAAATGTACCTAGGCGAAGCTGCAGATTTTTAAATCTGAAACTGATGGCATCTATCAAACCCTTTTTAGGCTCCTGCAATAAAAGGAGAAAAGGAAATTGCTTTTCAGCCCACAAAGCATGCTCCTGGTAGCTGACAAACTGGCTGTGACTCCCCACAAAAGGCACAATGAACAGCAAGAGGGCAAAAATCACAGCTGTATGAGCCTCCAAAGGGACAGGCAGGGAGCGACAGCAGCTGCTGCAGGAGGGACCACAGGAGCTCACCTGGAGAGGGGGAGACAGAGACTTCAGCAGCACCATACAGCCAGCAATCAAATGGGTGGGAGGGGGAACCCGCACCCTACGGGCAAGGGCTCTCTCGCAGGATGGAGCTGCTTCGCATCCAGAGACTTTCCCATGTCACTTTGACCGCTTCACCCTGGTGCCTGACGAGATATCCCAGGAAATGTGGAAGCAGCGGTACATTTGGGCCATGCCAGCCAAAAGACAAGCTGGGCCTTAATGAGGTTGTGGCGAGGGTGTGCTCCAGGAGCAAAGTAACCCTATGAGATTAAGACCTGGCTTCATCCCATCTAACTTTTACCATCTAAAAATCAGGTACCTAGTCTACATTTCTCCTACAGACAGTGAAATGAGGATGGGCACTGTTAGAGGGCAACTCAGCCCACCTTCACGATAGATGTGGATGACATCTCCTAGTGGGATGTCTTTTCCACTGACTATCGAGGGAACTTAGATGAGTTGGCTTTGACTTAACCTTAAAAAGCCAGGGAAGGATTCATCTGCCTTTAGGCATCTACAGTGCAGACACCTATGTCAGAACTGATCACCATCACATCCCTTTATAGTCAAGGGAGAGAAACAGGCATCTTTTGGGTGCAATTCATCTACCTATTCATATGTGCTCGCTAGGATGAGGTAAATCACACCCCAGGGACTGTAACCGATGCCCGGCTCAGCTGTAGATGTGTACATTTGTTTGGATGAATCCCATTCCTCATGTCAGGTTAAATGAATCCCACCCAAAGTCCTGAGGCAACGTGATCCGATAGGAGCTCAAATCCAGCAGTTTGGGCTGCCAACGCCAACAGCCCCTGCAGTACGTTGCCACCTCACCAGGCATGGAGGTCTGCAGAGGCCTCCACAATATGAGTTTCAGGGAGGCCTTTCAGGGGTTAATAAATGGCTCGTGTACCCAATAAAAGGAAATTGAAACTTGGTAGACAAGCATCCCTGGGAAAAGACCTACTTGGTTTGTATAAACAGTTCACACAGAGCAAGAGAGATTCTGGAACAAAACACAGCCTGATGATCCCGTTCACGTCCTTGCTGTGTATAAACACAGAGTGGATCTCTGCTGTAAAAATAAATATTTTTGAGGAAGGCAATAAAGATGAAGGTGTCTAACAAAGGTGACAAACTACCAAGTAGGTATCGTATATCTTACCTTTGCGGAGATACCGCACTGTCTGCTTTGTGAAGCACTCCGTCAAAAATGTCCCCGTTTGCTCCTTGTGAAAAGTTCGATGGTTTTTTTCCTCTTTGTTGCAGGAATTTTAAAGGTTTGAATTTGGAATAGTCTTGCATTTCCTCATGTCTGTGTCTCTCACCTCAGTGCCATTAAAAGTCATGACATGTAATAGAGAAACAGCTGTGCAGGAAACTTCAGGCATCTGTTTAACATTAATTGCGTGTATTCCTAAAAAGTCATAGCATGTTTTTAAAATTTCACTGCACATCTGGTGCATCACAGCTTAGGGGTTTTATTAAATGGGTTTTATCTGGGCATCACTGAGTCACTGAGTATTATCAGCCACAAGCTGGCCAGATAGCAGGAAAGGAAAATGGAAGAGACATTGCTAAATAGCTTCTAAAAAAAACCCAGCTCTGAACCAAAATGACAAAGCAACACTGGCTGTTGGCTGAACGTGGAAAGAAACTGAGTTATCTGGAATTTAGATTTAGGGAAGGAGGGCACATTCTACTGATAAATACTGTGTGATTTAAAATATATATATTACATGTGAATCCCGTCCAAAACTGTAAGCTGGGATTTCTTGCTCAGCCAGAGGAGGATGAGTTCTCCTGCAGCTACTCAAAAAAACATAACTAGTCCCCTTTCCTTACTCTTACCTACTTGCATTGCAGCCCTAAACTGCATTTTTGACAGACTTAGAGCTCGGCTCACGTTAAAGAACGTGGTCTTTTGAAGCTGAGGTGACCAGGACACTCCAGCCCCAGCAGACCTTGTGCCACTCTGCTGCAGAGGGCATGGCCGCTGGCCTCACCGGCCTCCCCGAGCTTCCCAAATTACACAAAAGCCCTGGGAAGCTTTTTCTGAATGAGGAAGCGAATGCTGGGAAAAAAGTTTTTTGCACAGCTTTTTCTTCATCTCAACCCATCAGAAGGCGAGTGCCCCCAAAGCATCCTTACAAATGGCTCCCTTTTTATTTTAGAGTGTTTTTTTCAAGAACAGTTCTTCTCTACTGGGCGTGACAGGGTGTTTCCCACAGCCAGCTGGATGAGATACCTGCCGAGCCATCTGAACTGGCGATTAAGCTGGTAAGCAAATGATGATTTGAGATGTTTATTATGCAGCCAAAAAGGTCTAGAAGACAAAGACTTGAAAAAAGCTTTGTCAATGTCACAGAGCAGGTGCCTGGCGCAGTGTGCTCGATTTAGAGAAAAACAGAAGTAGGACCACAGAGCTCCAAAAAAAAGTGCTTTGAATTTTTGGAATGGGGGTAAATCGAGCCATGGCAAATTTGTCCACTGCGTATGACAGGGAAAGAGAAGGCTTCTCCGACCCTCTGCCTGGGGACTCAGCAGGTCTGATGCCAGCTCTGGCACTGCTTGAGCTGAGTGTGTTTTGTCTTGACGTTTTTTACAGATATGGATGAAATTAAATTCCTGGCAGAGAGCAAGTGTATTATTTGTGGATAGAGTCAAAGAGAGACAACACAGAACCTGCAGAACATTATTTAAAAATGATTTTAGTGAGCAGCTGCATTCACAGGCTGCAGAACAGAAAGAGAAAGCTCGCGGGGCTGAGGGCAAAACCAGCATTTAACCTTCACAGTTGCCGCAGCCCAAGCGTGGAGGGACAGGAGGTCCTTGGCACCGTGGCCTAGCCAAGCACCTGGGCCGTCCCTCCTGCTCCTTATCCCTCTTGCGCTGCTGGGGAGGTGCATGAAGAAAACCACCGCTTTTTGCTCCTTTTTTGGGATGCAGGAAGGCAGCATTAGGTGGCTGCTGGTTGCAGCGTCCGCAGGCACCTGCTGAGCCACAAGCAAAGATCTTTTAAGGTGGCAAGGTGCTACCTAGGTCAGGGATAAAAGCAGCAATTCCCCTCCCGGGCTGGTGCCCACGGGCACAACTGCTAGCACCTTGCACATGCTTTCTCATGGCGCGACTTCACCCTGTGCTTTCCCGCTGCTGTCAAACAGTGACATGCAGGAAAAGCTAAAAGTCCATCCTGGCGCATGCCTCAGCTCAGAGGACTCGGCACAGGCAGGCAGGAACAGCGTGGTACAACGGCGCATCCTGCCCGTGTCGCCGCGCTCCCTGCTGCAGCTGCGCACGTGTGTGTGTATGTGCACGGGATTGCCATTGCACCGGCTCGTGTGTGTGTGTGTGTGTGTGTGTGCGCGCAAACGGGCAGTGTTGTAATTTATAGCCTAGGGCCGGTCATCTTCATTTAGTAGCAATTGTTCTGGCATTGCAGAGCAACCGGGGCTGCGCTGCCAGGAAGGAAATAAGACCCGAAGTACGCTGAATGCGGCAGGCCAGCTCGGTGCAGAGCCTGTTTCATGTAAGGTCGGTGCAGCACGGCATTTGGGGGCCCGGCCAAGGCCCCAGCACGGCGGGTGCCTGCTCCCAGAGGGCATCCTGGACGTGGGGCAAATGCAAATGGCGAGGAATAGCAATACGGCGGGTGAGCGGTGCGCAGAGCTCCGAACAAGATCTGTTCAATTCCATCAGTCAGCACTCTCTTCCAGAAGATGACCTATTGAACATTTCCAGGATTAGCCGTGCCAAGCCTGTCAACTGTTTCTTGGAAATACACTCAAGAAAAATGGCTTCCTTCCAGTAGGGATCTGCAGAAAGCCTGGACTGGATTGAGGGCTATGGTTAGATGCCGAGACGGAGGATGCCTTTGCAGCTGCTGTTTCAGGAACAGAGGCTGGGAGCACTCGGATGGAGGGCAACGTTTTCTCCATGTTCCCTTTTGCAAAACTCTTGCACATCAGAGAAAAACAATAGAGAGCGAAGGGGTAATTTTTTGCAAATCGACTCAACTAGCATGCTAGCCCTAAACTTTCAGTCTGCACACGGAAGCAAATAGGCAAGCCTGCTGTGCTGTGAGTGACTAGGACGTGAGCCCAGCGTGCACGAATGTGCCTGGGCTGTCCTATAGGCTAAGAGTAGCATCAGCTTCCAAGAACAGCACAGGCCCCAGCGATCGTAACTTGTTCCCACCTAGTTATTCTTGGTATTCCCTTATCATTTTATTGCTGAAATTAGCATGATAACCTGAAGTTGTTTGCTTTGTTACCTTGGCTTTGCTCCGCACAGCAATAGGCGCCACGTGGTGCCGCGCATGGGCAGCAGGGTGGGGAGCAGGGTTGAAATGAGCACTGGGAAAGTTGTGTTGCACTGGGGCTGGATGCAGTGGCCCAGTCCCAGCTGGAGAATCCCACTGGCTGATGGGCCGACCAGCAGGGGACAGTTTGGAAAGTCAGAGGCTACACAAGATACCTGCTGGGGCCTGTCGCCCCAGAGGGCACGCTGTGGCCTGTTTCTTTGCCATTGCCCAATCCACTGCTCTTTTGCCAGCTGGAACCAGTGGACTACAAACTGGAGTTACCAATTCAGCTCATTTTCTCATATTTACACGTCACATGTGGCGCCTCTGCAGCAGAAGGCTTTTGGAAGGTCCATCTTCAGGTCTCACGACTCCCTTCCCTCCCTCATCCTCCAACATGTATCTGGGTGAGCAAAAATCCACAGAAATAAATATTGCCCCACTGCCACATGCCAAGTAAAACTGGCCAGACTCTGCTCCATTACGTGAGCAAGAACGTAACTGCAGTTTGGAGTTATTCTGGATTGACTCCAGATCTGGATTTACGTTGGGTCCTTTGTGACCAGTTACAAATAAACCAGAATAATGGGAGCTGGCATGGCTTGGCAGGTTGTTAATAGGATATAAAATCTTTCGTTTCTGGGTCATTAATTCGAACCATCCCAGATCAGTAGTGGCTGCATTTGGTTGTAGTCCAATAGCTGTATAATGACCTATCTGAACAGAATTACAGAGTCCATCACCACAATTTGTATTAATTACCTTTTTTGTTGGCTGTATCAGCAAAGGCACCGAGGACTGAATATGCCCCAAAGTGAGGGCTCACTTGAGAAGTGGGGGCAGAGAAGTGTGAGGCAGGTGGTAGCTCTTTCTGCAACAGTCGAGTGCCGTCTCCAGTGCTTTCCAAGTCATTTTTTGCAAGGTGAGGCTCACCAGTGAGCAGCTAGACCACCTGAGCAATATGCCTCTCTGTAGCTATTAAAAATTGTGCTCCAGATGTAGCCTCCAACTTAGACAGTCCCTGCAGCCCCAACTGACTGTCAGAAGTGTGGGATCACTCTCTATTTGCTTGTTTTCTTATATTCCTTTCAAAGCATCTGTTACCAGCCACACTCAGAGTCAGGATACCAGGCTGGCTGGGCCTGTGTTTGACCTAATATGGATTTTTTTTTTTTTTAACGTTCTTATATTCTTAAAACCTCAAAGGGGACATCAATGATATGTAGTGCACTTGTATAGGATCTGTGCACGTGGACACATTTGCCCCTAAATTCACACATGCACTTGTACATGCTCCCACACATCCAGCAGTTGTCTGCATTTTTGTAATGGCCCAGTAATTAAAAAACCTTTCGAATGATTTATAATTCCTTTGTGAGGAAGGAAGGCTATACTGCCTTTTTCCCTTTCTGTGTAGAGTCCAGTTAGCTGGCCACCATCTCCTTTCAAAAATTAACTAAAATAAGCTGTTTTCCTGGGAGGAATATTTTCATGTTTCTTTCTGGGTGTGGTCAGAGTTTCTGGCAGCACTTTGCAGAGCTGAAGCGTATGCGTCTGACTAATGCAGCAAGCAGGCAAGTGCACCATGCTGCCTGCAAGGATTATTCATTTCATACCAGCGGATCGCATCATTCGCAGTTTGCTGTAGCGACTCCAAAGAGCCCCAGAGCTTCATGCCCAGCCCACATTAGATGCCGACACTTTCAACCCAAGGCAGAGGGGACTGGGAGCGGAGCGAGGAACGCGATCAGACTAATGTATAATGTATAGCGTCTCCCTCTGGGCGACTCTACTTCACCCGCCGCGGTGCCTGCTAGCACCGGCTGCATTTAGCACTTGCTCTTCTAGGTTTTATTAGTAAGGAGGCTTCACTGTAGGTATCAGTGCAGTCCACCGTAGCAGGCTCCGAGCTCCCCCTAGCCCTTCACCCTAGCACAGGGTTGCTGGCTGTCCACCAGGGACCGGAGATCAGCCTTGAGCTTGAACACATGCAGGTGAGAGTCAAACAGCTGCAGGGCAAGGCAGGCGTGTGGGTTAGACCCCAGGGACCCTCTTTCGATCACGGGGAGATTTTAAGTCTTCTTGTTCCCGCATTTCACCCCCCACAGAGCTCTACTCTGGTTGTACTAGCAACAGTATTAATGAACAGCCTTGCGGCATGGCGGACTGCAGTTTTGAAGGCCAGCTGTCCCAGACAGGCAGCCCAGGTGAGACCTGGTGAAGCTTTCTAGTTGTTGTGTGCAAGCAGTTTAAACTGGACGTGGAATAAAGCAGATCGCCTGCAAGAACTTCAAACACCGAGTGCTCAGGCTGCCTTTGGAGCAGCAGCTGCAGATGTTATTTGGATAATACAGAGGTTTGCACATGGCACTGCGGACTGGGATAAATTTTGGAAGGGCATAACCAGGAGCTTAGAGCAGTCTGGAAACCAGCTGTAGTTGCTGGGCTAAAAGTATACAACTGAAAACCTAAGTGCCACATAACGGTAATAACATATCTAGGGAAGCACAAATGCTGTGAGGATCGATCGCAGTAATGTTAAGACAATCGTCAACATGTCTGTCCCAGTGACAAAGAGAAGCAAAGCCTTTCAGTGGATGCAAAGCTTAATGAAGAGGTTGCAAAGCGAATGCAATTCACTGTGGAGGCTGCCATTCCCGTGCCACAGTCACGAGTATGAAATTAAGCTATTATTGGAAGCTTTCCTTGAGAATAACGGCACTGTTCCCTTGCAACAGCCTGAGCAAACCTGAAGACCAGCAGCCTAACCCATGAGTACACGAACAGACCTGTGCTCATTTTTTGATGAAAACTGCCCACACACCCTTTTACTACCACCAAAAGGGGCTGCGAAAGGTGGCACAGTAGATCTAGGGCGCCTATGGTGTACTGGATCACGTAACGAGGCAGTGAGCGTGCTGAAAGGCTGATGCCGGGAGTGTGCTGGCGCGTGACCTTTGCTCGGTGGCTCGGTCTGAGAGCAGCCCGGCTCCGCAGCCCTCTGCGATCCTCCGGGCCAGGCGCAAGCCAGGAGGCTGCATTCAGCCCCCCTGGTCTATGTCCAAGTGGGACGGACCCACAGCTTTGCGCCGCATGCGCAAGGGGGAGCGCAAGGCAGAGGCAGCTGTGAGGGTGTGAGGTGCGACCGCTCGGGTACAGCCAGAGCGAGGCCGAGCCTGGACGGAGTTAATACAGCTGATGAAAATCAGCACTCGCAGCTTTTCTGTCCCTGCTTGCTACTGTACTTAAATCAGCTTTCAGCAGCTGTTTCCTAAGGGTGCAGGAAGATCCACCCTCCAGGACTGTCCAGGTTTCAGTCTGGTTTAATTTAAGCCAAAGAGATTTCAAGTGGGAGATGGCTCAAGACTCACCCCTTGGGCTCATTTCTGAAGCAGTCAACAAGGAAGCTAATTGCTCTGACCTTGGTGACAGCTTTGGCAGTTTGATTGCTTGTTCGCTAAGAATGGCACCGACATCAGCAGCTCATGTCCCATGGGTGATGAAACAGCCATCCTGGCAGACAAACTTTTGGTCCACCAACCAGTCTTGGCTTTCAGTCCCAGATCTTGCCATCTGGTGACATGATGTTGTCAAATCCTCACGGCCTCCGTGGGATTGTTCTGTACTTGGCACAAATGATGTGTAGGCATTCCAAAAGAGGAAACCCACAAAGCGTAACACCCATGTCCCAGACCTTTGTCTTGACTTAGTGACTCTACAACACGTTACCCTCGGCATATTGACCAGCACCATTTAGGAAAGTTGTAATATGGATGTCTTCCAATTTCCTGCCAACTCTTGTGCAAAACAGCTATTGCATGCCTCTCAAAAGATGGTGCATTTTAACAGGAGGTAGGAGTGTCCAAGGAGCTCTAAGGCAGTTTGAGATCCTTGACTGACGTTTACTACAGAAATATGGACTGGGTCATTATTATTTGAGCACAGCTGTGAAAACTGTTTCCTTGAAGAAGTCTGCCGGATTAGAAAGTTTGATTTTTTCCCATCAGTTAAAGGAGGAGACTAATTCGTTTATTCTGCCTACACCCCTGATTGGAATTCTAACCTTTATCAGTCTTCCCTGCAGAAAACCACAAGTGCCAGATTGCAAATTCTTTGTAAATGAAAACAAGCTCCTTATTTCATTTCGTTTCGTTTTATGTTTAGTAGTGAGTCTCTTTCATAGACTGATTTCCCAAGGAAATTTTATTTATGTGGTTGTGCTGTCCCTATATGTCTGTCTGTCCTGTCTTCATAGATTTGACCAGGTTGACTAGGTTCCACCATATCTGACAATGATGTTGAAATCTCAAAGAGATGAAGATCCTGCAAGTCTTGTGATCATAGAGAGTGGTGGAGAGGAAAGAGACCCAAATTCATGACCTTTCTGGAAGGGAAGCTTCCATATAACTGCAACAACTATTTGATGTAGCTTGCATAGCTCTATATAGCGCAGCACATGCTGGCTTCTGTCCAACAAAGGGACATGGAAAGGAATTGGTACAGAGTGGGGATAAGGGTGTAAGGGAGCGAGGGATCTAGGAGACACTGGAGGAACTGAAAGTCTTATAGCAGGGGATAGTCGTGGGAGCTTGAAGACAGGAACTGGCATTACTTTGGCATAACGGGACGAAAGTGGGGGGAAGGAAGGGGCACAGAACACAGGTTCCCAGGAAGCCATGTGCCCACCGCTCTGCTGCATCTGCAACAGTTGTGTTTGGCTTTAACATTCCCTACCACTAATCTTCCACTCCACGTCTCCTTCCCACCAAGCTGCAATTGCACATAGACCCTGCTGCTGAATCAGAAGATTATTTATCTGTTCGCCTCCTGTTAGCACAGTCTAATATTTTCCAAACTTCTCTGCCTAGCTGTGGTTGACAGCAAATCACCTGCACTCGCTATCCTATAGACCATGGATACAACTTTTTGCTTTTCTCTTTCATACAGACTGTGGTGTTCATGGAGCCCTCTGGGCCCACAGTGCCTGAAAGAGGTCCTCTTCATGCACTCCAGCAGTCTTCTTTGCTTCTGTTAGAGGGGACACTTCCCCCTGCACTGCTGATCCTTTCCGGGCCATCATAGTTGTGTCTACACCGGCCGGTACGAGCAGCCGTAGGGCTGGCCTCAAGACCAGGCTTGCCCATGCTGCATAATGTGAACCAGCAAGAACAGCACCAGCTGTGACCAGCTGTTCCTCCAAAACATGCCTGCTTCCATGGCAGGTGCAGCACAGGAGCACACCATGGGCAGGCTCTCACAGGCTGCCTGTGAAGCGTCCCAGTGGGCAGAGGGCAAGTCCATGAGACCTCCAGCAGATGCTCCTTCAGACACCTGGCCCTGGTGTGGGAGCTAAAGCACTAACAGCTCCTGTTCCCAATGTCATACAGATACCTCATTGTTCCTCTTAAGAAAGTGCCTTAATTAAAATCCCAGAGTTTAGTCTGGTATTCTACTTTTTAAGTAGTAGCCACTTAATTCAAGCTTCCTAATAAATAATGCTTGGCTTGAAGATGCTGCACAGAAGACATTGGGCTCATGTGAGAGCTAAGAACTGTAGAACGAATGGTAACTTCATGCCTGCTCGTATAATGATTGTTCATTTTTGTCTTCCTGATTTTCCTCCTCTCTCAGCTTTTTCCTGTGGTGAGCTTAAAGAGTTATTTTGAGACTCAGTTGTCTTCTGATACACTCATATAAGTGTTTTCTGTTTGAAGTATCTTAGAAAGAACTGCAGAGATGTGCTAGTAATAAAAAGGTGTTTTTAAAACAAGCTTGGCCTAAAACCGAAGATATTCAAACACTGTCAATGAGAAAAAGAAGTGCTTCAGACTTGAAGCTCATTTGAATGAGGTTTGAGTTTGCAGTGAGAGCAGGTTCTTGCAGGAGGCTTCAGGGATAAAACCTTGGACAAAGGTTTCAAGCTGCCACTGCGCTTTATAGTCCCTGGTGTTGCATTAGTGTAACTGCCAGTACTGGGGGAGCTGCAGAGGTTCTACGTGAGGGTGAGTCCAGGCCAGATCAGATGCTGCAATGCCGTTTCTCAGCTTGCATGTATGGCTAGCGCCATGCACCATGCAGGCTGGCAGCCACCTGCCTATCTTCTCCCCTCCACGCTGTGGACACCCTTGGAGAAGAGCTCCCTATCCACCGTTGCCCGAAAGCCACATCCTGGCCCTCTGTGTCTTCCTGTCCTGTCTCCATGCTCTCCCTCTCCGTCATAGCTACGCAGCGCCAGCACTGATGCCTCTGGCGGATGGAAGACAGGGTGTCCAGGCATGCTGCTCGTGGGGCTGGGGCTGTGTCTCCTCCTGACCCCTCCATCTACCTCAGCAGGCTCCTGCCTGATGCAGAAGATACTGAGCTGAGATCACTGTTGGAGGCAACTCCTAAGCCTCCTGAGGCCATCGCCGTGTGCTTTTTGGAGGAATGTATTACCACACGGAGTGATTTGCCATGTAAATTATATTATTAACAAGAGTGTGCGTATGCACAGATTGTACCACAAATGAAGACACAAAATCATAAACATCCTATCTGAAAAATACCCGTCTTTTTTCTGTATTTCCATCCCTTGAGATTTTTATATTTTGTAGCCTGAGAAGGTGGCATCTTTCCATTTCAGATTACTGAGAGCCAGCATACCCGTCCCCTCTCCTCTCTCTCATGCTCAAGTCCTGACTGATAGGTTCTCACGTTTCTCATGTTTATTGCTCACACTCTTTGAGTAGCCACTTACTTATCCTTGAATTACAAAATGCATACCTTTAGTCCCTGAGAGAGGTACCCAGCACAGTAAATACAGCACAATGAAATCTTTATTTGCTCTGTTATTGATAAAGAGAAATTAAGCCAAGATAGACACAAGACAACACATGAGGAAAAAGCAATAGCTGCTCCCTTAGCAAACAAGACTTAACAAATAGAGGGAGAGTAGGAAGTTTTTGCAGACTCGCTGCTCAAATGACTCTCTGCCTCCCAGTGAGAAGAGGCTGCATCTTCTGTGCTCCCAGTGCTATATATAAAGAGGCCTTACAGACCACGCAGCGACACATGCTGGGCTCTAGCTGCCTGTTTGCTTACTTACATCTGCAATTACCAACCCTGCCTATCCACTTTCCCAGGGTAAACTGTAGGCTGTGGCAACTTTGCAAAACCAAAGCGCTTTTCCAGAGGCCTTTCCACTTCCAGGGGTCGTGCATCAATTTTGCAGACACCTGAACAGCCAATAAATTTAGGACGGTGTTTATCAGTGGCAGCGAAGACATGAAGCTGCCTTGCACAAAGGCTTTTCATGCTAGTGTGTGTCCCCCCACGCGCTTGGCCAGGAGCCCGCCTGTTCTCTTCACCGGGAAGGAAACACAAGAGCCTTTATCAAACGGGAACCTGAATGTCCGTGTTCCCATTCAGCTTTGATAAGGGTACTAGGAAAAAAGGCTAGCTTGTGGAAAAAACAACAAGCAGGCAAGCCCGGCCGGCACGCCGCCCACACCTGCCGAAGGCCGCGGGCGGCCGAGGGAGATCCGCAGGGCTTCAGCGAAGGTCAGCAGGACACAGCGACCAGGAGGGAGCAGGAGATCTCAGACAAGCCAAGTCCACCTGCCATGGCGGCCCCCTCCAAGGGCATGTCTTCACAGTTGGGTGCAAACACGTGCAAGGAAGCTCTTGTCCAAAAGCTGTGCTCCCACCATAGTGGTATACGCTATAACGTGGTATTGACCCCTAGCTGGCGTGTGCCCATGGCACTGGTGGAGGAGCAGGAGTCTGTCCGCACCCGCTCATCTGACACACGTACACGGGAGAAGGAGCGCAGCCGAATACGCGCCTTGTTTGCTCGTGAGCAGACCCGCTCTCTTGCTCCGTGAGCGCCTCTCTATTCACCTTCTCTTAGGGCTCCACTCTTGCCTGACCCAGGTTGATTCAGAGCAATGGTAGCAAAGTAGCTGCTTTTGCTAGGTGCAGTCGTCTCCGGATTGTGCAGCGTGCAGCGAGCCATGCCTCGGAGGAGGACTCGGAGCACATCACGGGGAACTGCTTGGACAAGAATCCCCTGTTCATTCCCCCAAACCTGCTGGCTGTGCAGAGAACAAGAATGTTTTCTATTACACCCAACAATTATCCTCTCAGATGACACCATCAGTTATGCAAAATTGCGAGAAACTCTTTTCCCTTTGGGAAGCTGGTAAAAATTGCTGCTTTCACCACACAGGCTCCTCTTATTCAAAGTCCGTGCTAGCCAGGCACAGCAGGCAGCTGCCCGCCCCAGCCACAAAACGGCCCTGCCACCTCCTTTCCCAGAAAAATCAGGGAGCAGTTTTCCAGCACTGAGTTTTTCCGAGCCTGGGATGCAATCCTCCCTGTCGCCCGCCCGGCTGCTCCCTCTGCGGCCCGGCAGGACAGACACGGGCTCCAGAGCAGGTCCAGGCACTGGACGCTATACACTTACCACGTGCACCCTTGCGGTGATCATCTTTACAGTCTAGCCCCATCTCGTGCAATGCAATGAGAAGCATTTAACTGCTTCCGAACCCAGCTCTGGCCTTAAACCAGGCTGGCACTATGTTGCGAGCAGCAGCGAGGAGCGGCAAGGTTGGATTTCACGGATTGCATCTGTTGCCCAAGACTTCATCTTTTTAATCCGTGCTCACTGTGAATGTGTTGGGGTTTTGGCAACCCAATACAACAGACAGCACTAACAGCAAATGTAGCGCTGCTTTCGCACCAAGCGGGCCAGATGCAAGGCGGCTGATGCCGAAAGAGGCATGCCGATTTTCACCAGGCAGCGGAGAGGCCAGGCTGAAATCCTCAAAAGTGCTGAGTGAAAGTAAGAACAGATGAAAAATAGCCCTAGAACCAGACCTTTGAAGATGTACAAGTGTCTAATTTGCTTTCAGATCTGTAAGAGGAGGGCATCTAAATACCTTTAATATTCATTTGTTTCAAAAGAGATTACACACATGAATTCCTTAAGATGTACAGGCCTCTGGGATATAATGCACCTCTTATGGCTTTGATTTCCCTCACCTCATATATATTCATGTCAGCAAAAGCTTTGGCAGGAACAGAGTTATGTTGGTATACCTTAGTTTTGTTCATACTGCAGTGAAATAGTCTGTTTTAAGCACTTCGCTATCAGTAAAACTATATGGAGTCTTTAAGGGCTTTGCTGCAATTACCAGCTTAAGATCGGTTATCGAAAATCTACACTTCAGAGCTGCAGCCCTGAACCTCGGGCTCAGATGTTGCTCCCGTCTTCACAGACGGGGGCAAAAGCTGAAAATCCACCAGGCATGTACAGACGGAAAGACAGTAAGCAGTGAAGCAATTTTTGAAAACGGCTCTTAAGCAAGCGCTGCGGTGGGTTTGGAGCTAACCCAAAAGGTCCGACGTCGCCTGCAAGTAGAAGCGCTGCAGCCCACAGAGGTAAAGCTGGAAGTCTGTAATATTGATAGAGTGAAACCAGAGCGGGTCAGGAAGGGCAGCTAGCCCTGAGCTATGGCAAATCACTAAGACAAGTGTTCTGGTAAAAAAATTGCCCTTAAGTCATCATTTATTTACGGTGCTGTTACTGCGCATCTTGATGTCATCCGCTCACGAAAGATGCTGCAAAACACAACGACAGATTTGGAGAGCGATGGGGCGTGAGGGAAATTAAAAGAAAAGCTCTTACTTTTTTGCTGTAAAAAATACAGTGCAGTAACGTCTCCCTGCAAGAGCCTGTGAAGAGGAGTGCCGGCTGGGGAGAAAAGTCGCAGCAGAAGGGCGCTGCGCACCACGGGACCGGGGCAGGCACCGTAAAACCTCAAAGGTCTGCTTTTAAAACAAGCCGAGGCAAAATAACCCAAGTCCCCCAATGCACGGTAGCCAAGTAGTAAAAAACCTCTGTAACTTAACTCTGCCTTCAGGTTATTGGGTCAGCCAGGCCTGGAAGAGGCCCGAGTAGCGCTAATCGCTTTTCATCGTTAAGCCCTTTGGCCGTAATTAACTACAGAACCATTAATGTACTTGCAAGGCAGGACAGGGCTGGAGGAAGGTGGTGTTTCCTTATGTGCAGAGGTGGCTAAGCTGAGGCAGAAAGGTGGCCTGCTGCTCGAAAGTCCTTGAAAGTCCTTTTAATGAATTAGTTAAATCAACCCCCGTCCCTAGTGCTGCCCTCAGGCCACCAGGTTGCAGCACTCTGCTGCAGTGTGCAATGTTGAAAGGGGATTTTTTTTCTCCTTTCCAGGGAGATTTTGCCTCGCCAGATGCCACCTTCTGCCTCTGATGTCTCCAACTTGCAGAAAGCCAGTCGTCCCGCCGCCACGCTCTCCGTCAGCTTTGAACAGCTGCCGACCGCCCGGCACGAGCGGCCCCCGCTCACTCTCGAGTGCCAGACAGCCGCCCCAAATATACGGAGGGCCCACGCGGGGCGGCTCGCTGCTCCCCCCGGCAGCCCCTGGGCTGCGGCGGGTTCAACGAAGCCCAGCACGGCGCAGCGGGCAGGGGCAGCGGCAAATTGCTGTTTACCGGAGAGACCGGGTCCCGAGTTTTGTTTCGAATGGCACTGAGATTACTCATTTCAATCGCATAAAGAAACCTTGGGATAGATAACAATTTTTGCCATCGGTGGTTCGGACACTTTTTGATGCAAAATTTCCTGATTGTGTGGGCTCTTCCCAGTCATCTGCAGTGCGGAGTTCCTTATTTTTCTCCCTTGCGCTGATGTGCAGCCACGTGTGGCAAAGGCTGTGCTAACATACATTAAATTCCAGTAGGACAGTAAGCTTCCTGGATGGCAAAATTAACGGCCGCATTCTGGAGCAAATGTGAAACAACTGCATGTAATAGAATTACGTTGGATTAACGCAGGGATAACTGGCAGCAGATACTCCAGTGCTTTCAGTATTGTATATCAAAACTACAAAGCTTAGCTCTTTTCTTCGATTGCAAAGCACAGGGTGTGAAAAGCAATGCGTAATATTTTTAGCATTCTGAGTATTTTGGGAGGATTACCATAATTATGAACTTAATTTTCCTTGTATGAGAATTTACGCACTTGCTACCAGCATTCATGTTTTCACATGCTTCGGCCTCGAGGAAATGCAAATGAAACTATTTACCAGAAAATTGGCTCCTCAGAAAGTTTCCTAATTCTCTGTGTGTGTGTATGTGTATGAAAGAGAGAGAGGACATGTGATCCTCACAGTTACATTTCATTTATATTCATTTGGGGAAAACATTTTTCAAATGCAGTGAATTGCACAAATCAAGTTTTGTTAAAAGCAGTTGTGGGTAAATGTTTTGAAAAACGAAATTTTTGGAAGACATGGAAATTAGCTAGGATCTTCAAAACACACGATAATAAGGTTTTAACAATGTCTGGTTTGTATATGATAGAAAGGTTACAAACCCTCAGCTGTGTGTATCATCTGCTGTGCTTGGGAGAAAATGAATATTAGTAGCATTTAGCATTTACTTGAAAATGCATTTAGGAAAACCAAATGACTGACACATAAATTGGAAAGACTGAATGCAAGGCCTGAGCCTGTTTTGAAAGATGCGTCTCTTAACTTCCACCGGAAACGCTGGAGAAATCATTAATGTTTTAACTGTTTAGAGTAAAGCTAGAGAAAAATCTGCTGATGAGTTTCCAAAATTTCATATTTTTTTTAAATCGTGACAAGGCTGCTGCTGGGGAGTCAGAGCAGCACCCTCGCTCGCAAGCTGGCTTTCCGCAGCAGCGTGAGTTGGCCCGTGCACACGGAGGAAAGGCTTATGAGCTTTGCAAGACTCAAAGAAGGTGTCGGATTTATAGTTGTGAAATCTTTCCAGCAAACTAAGGAAGTTTCCTAAATGTTGGAATAATCTCTCATTTCCTTTCTGGTTCTTGGGAGCTGATACTTTTTCTTTTTCATACTGAGTGGAAATGCCCTCATATTAGACAAAGAAGCTCCGCTGGAGGCTGCCGCAAGCCCTGGTGCCCTCCTTTACACGCCTGCCAAGTGTGTACCTCGTACTGCATGTCAGATGGGAGCATCAGGAAGTTTGAGTTGCAAAGCAAAATCTGCAAATGATCATCTCTTTAATTGTTTCTCGAGACTCAGCCTGGTTCCTGCGGGAAAGTACGGTTTTGACGCTACAAGTGCAACTCCCCTCCCAGGTCCTGTGTCAGCCTGAGCAACCCGCGTGGCCTCTCGGTGTTACCCCCATCTGCATAACAACTATTCAAATAATTGTCTTGTGTGTTTGGATTATGGATACATAACAGCCTTTAGCCTGAAAACCAGGCCCAACTATAGGTTTCTTCACTTAAAAGCTTCTGTTTTTCCCATGGCGGCATCATATTAGGTTTTTATTTGGCTGACTAGATTGAATGAAGGCTTTCTCTAATATGCACAGTCTGGAAGCGAAGAAGCTAATGAAATATGTCATGGCCCATGTTAAAGAGAAATAAGGATATGCAACCTCAAACTTAATTTCCAGCTTCTGTTAAATCAGAATGACCCCACTGTGTGACTACAAATACTTGCTGATATTTGACTACAGCCCTTCAACATATCTTCTCCATGCTGTCTGTTACAGTTATAACACTGATGCAATTTTCAAACAATAGTGATTGGGTGTGATTTGGCAGGTTAAACCTCAGGAAGCCATATAATTCCCCAATGACACAACATCATCTAATATACTGGCTACTTCAGATTGCATCAGCTCTGAAAGCTAGCGTAGGGGTTATGATTTAAGGCAAATGATAAAATCCATTTATTGCCTATTAGACACGAAGTAATAACATTTCTGACATTCCACCTCCCTGATCCTACAACTATCTTCCCTGAAGTGGAGAGAACATGCACTTTGAATTTCAGGCTCTTTGCTATTGCCTTTAGAAAAGTCCTTTAGGGTGCTGACCGTACTTATACCTCAAGTGTACCTGGGCACCATCGCTTGGCATGCGGGTTTCTATATAAATGTGCTTCCCATGTTCTCATGCTTTGTGTATTTTTTTAAAGCGAGGTCATACACGTTGTTCCTAAAATGCGGTGACTGCGGTGGTTGCCACAGGGGAGTGGGGCCAGTCGGTGCTGGAGCCCCGGCCCCGCACGTGGCCCATGCTGGAGGCCAAGGGACGGCCCTGGACCAGGCTGGCAGGACGGGCCACCTGCCCCCCCCTACCATTTCTGGGCACATGTGCGCTAAAATCCAACAGGAGTCTGCCTCTGCTCAGCATTTCCACCCAGGAAACCTTTTCCAGAATTATTTGCCCAGCACCGTGCATGCTTTTCTCACGAGCCAGCACAAGAAGAGGAACATTTGTTTCGAATTCCCGATCTACCTCCCCACCTCCAGAGCATACTGTGGCGACCAGGGAAAATCAGTACCTGGCCGCCTTTCTTGCCGTAGTAGTAGATTAACATGGCATACTATCTAATTCAGTATACTCTTTCCATATGTTAGCTGGCAGTGCTGTCTGTTGCCCCTTACCATGAGTTTCTCCCAGCCATATAAAATGTTCAGGAACCAACTTTCCTTTTAGTTTAACCCCTCAGATTTCCATTCACAGTGCCACACACAGTGCACATTTAAAATGCTATAAAAGGCATGAATAATGCCTGAATCTACAAAGCAGAGCACAGAAAGAGAAATGACAGAAAGGCAAAACATAATTCTCTCTATTGAAATTTAAGCAGCGCAGTGAGATTAATTCTGCAGCTCTTGTGAGAAGTGTCATGGGATCTTTAAAGACCACAGGCAAACCAGGCCAAGATCTTTCAGTCCCTTCAAGAATAATGCTCCCCTTCACACCATATAAAATAGCTACCAAGAGAAAACCTCCCAACAATTTAAACAGCTGTGTAACATGTAACCCGACACCGGGAGGGTTTAGGTGTCCATGCACCCGTGCATCCTCCCGATTGGCCTCTAACACTGTGCAGTATGTTCTGGCCAAAGATAGATGGACATGTGTCACCAACCATACATGTGGGACAGTGTGTGGGCCCTGAGGCTGTGCCGGTGGCAGCTGAGCAGAAAGAAGTGATCATCTCATCGCTGCGGTCCGTTGAGCAGATGTTTGTAACTGCCCAGGCTGAGCAGACGCAATTAATGAGGTTAACTCCCCAAATGAGAACTCTTCAAAAAGAAGTGTATAAATAGGTGCCTGTATTCACCCCTTAATGAGATGTATCATCTGCTGGGGAATGAAATAGAGATGTATCAGCCCAGGCAGCCTCTGAGCCACCGAGAGCAGAAAATAATTGTTCCCCTGGAGAACTTCTTCTTGGCCAGGTGAAAAGCCATGAGAGGAGCCATGGTCCTTCCTTGCTGTCCTGCTGCTGACACCTTTGCGCCTGCCGGGCCTCCAGTCTCTGCAAGGCACATACGGGAAATGGGAGTGTTTCTCAACTTTATTATTAATTATCCGCCTGCTGTTTGCTCACCTGCCCCACGAGCTGGTGCCTCGGCAGGAGCGAGCAGCAGCTCCTCACGTGCGGAGCACCCCGGGGACAGGTGGGGTCCTCTCCACCCGGTCACGCACCCTGGCGCACTTGTCCTTGCTGACAGCAGTCTGTGGGCTCTGTCACCAGCAGGGCAAGCCACAGCGAGGACCACGCAGACACGGCTCACTAGGTTACGGATGCATTGACAACCTGAGCAAGACCTGGATCTGTGCAAACTCCGTAGAGGAAGGGAAAGCTTCTAGCATCCTCATGAATGTGAATAAAACCGGTATCACTATAATCATGGTATTTTTCACTGGACTGACAGGAAGGTCTTGGCTAAGCCGCCTGTCTCCGGATCAAAGGAAGGAAAGCGAGTGCGCAGCAAAATGAAACCAGGCAATGGAGAGGAGGTGCAGCAGCCTGCCTGCAGCCTGGACAGCTTGCACCAAGCCTAGAGAGACCATTTCTCAGATACTGCTGTTGGTTTTCAGGATAACTAGGCCAAGAGCTTGCACATCAGAGGGAAAGCTATTCCTCGTTCAGTCTTAATTAAAGCACAGGAGTTAATTCAAAAAAAGATGACAGTAATTGAGACACTAAATAGTTAGAGACAACCATATAATAAGACTCACTAAGGGAAAATAAAACACCTCACACCAAAAAGTGGCATGGTTCTGGTGAGCTTTAGAAATTAAGAGGAACAGATCAGCATAAAAGACTTTAAATTTAAAAGTAAAATAAAATACCTAGAAAGTCACTCACCTACTCAAAACACAGTTACATAGTGTCAGAAGATATGCACAGGGTTGAATAAAAGTGAACCAGACAGGGACAGAGGAATGCCAAGTGGCAAGATTTAAGAGGTAATTTGAGCCAGTCCTTCAGTATTCAGAAATCTGACCTTACTGAGGGCAATAAACAGGATTATAAATTATGGCAGGTGATAAATTACCAGGAAATCAGAAGAATCAACATGGGCTTCAAAGGAATATAACAAAAAGAGTGAAGATAAAAAGCTTTTTTTTTAAGTCAGTCAGAAGTGGTAATCATACAAAAGAGTCCACGGGACTGTGAGAGCACCAGAGACTGAAGGGAGCAACTCAAGGAAGACAAGGGTATTTTTCAGAAGTTAAATTGTCTTTTGGTCTAAATCTTTTCCATGGATGTTGATCCAGCTCCTAAAGATCAGATGAAGCTGCTGAGGAATTATAACAACTGAGATGTTGGAACAAACTGGAAAAGTTATATATTGCTAGGTTCAGATAGTACATCCAAGACTGTGAAGGCACTCTAGCCATGAAGGGGGCTTGATGGGTTGAAAAAATAGGCTTTTTGTGTGCCTGAGGATTTCAAGTGGCGATCTTGTCTAGTATTAGCCCCCACACAGGGAAAAATCTGGTGATGATCACTAGTGGTTGCATTTGTACCTCAGAACAGGTTGAAACCATCAGTGAAACTAGAGCAATGAGATATCTGGAAAATTAGAATTTGATAGGGCTGAGCCAGCATGGTTTCTGCTGGGTGTAATCACTAAACCCTTAAAGTTTTTCGAAAGCACCAGTGAAGAAAAGCCACCAGAATAATTTGTTTAGATTTCTACAGGGATGAGGTCAGCCTTGTCCAACCACCTAAGCAGTGAAAAAGTGAGAGTTGGAGCACTGTCATGAGTCAAACATTGTGCAGATGAGTATGACTAAAGGTTTATTTTCATCATGACAAAATGGTGAAATGCAGAAAATCTTGTCCTGGAGCCCACATTAGTCACTATGTTTATCAAAGATCTGCAAACCAGGGTGGGTTGTAACATAACAAAAATTATGCATGATTCAAAGCAGGAAGTAGAGAAAGATTAATTAAATACATGCCATTCTTCTGACCGACGCTTGCCCAATCCATTTTTTTAAAAACTCCATTGATGAAGATTTCACAGTCTCCCTTTATCAGTCTGCTCCAGTGCTGCACGATTCTTACTACTGGAGTGATTTTCCTGACAAGTAACCTGTTGTCTTTGCTGTAATTTCAGACATCACTCTTTACCCAGCTCCCAGCAGACTCTGAGGAGAGTTTATTCTTTTCCTATAACTTATCTTTTGCACATTTAAAGAATTATATGCTCAGTGACTTATGCATATTTAAGAAATTATCATGAGATATTTAAGGACTTGTCATTTCTCACTGGAGTCTCTTAGACTAAGCCAAACTCCTCCAACCCTTCTCACTACCCACCCCTGGAGGCCAAACCCTTCTTGAAACACTGACCCAGATGGGACACGTTCTCCCATGCAATCTTACCAGCACTGCACAGAGCAAAATAATTACTTCATATTTAATGGACTGCTCATTTTTACCTGTTATAATACAGCTCTTGCCTTTTCTGTGTCTGAATTCTTGACTAGCAGTGAATTTGCAGTTGACTGTACACGCAATCTGCAGCACTCTGTGTAGCCAGTCGTTCCCCTCCTATGTGTCTAGTTTGCTGTTCCTATTTGAGTATAAAACTTTTCATTTATCCTTTTTCAGTTACATCCTATTTCTTCCAAGCCATTTCTTCAATTTTTCAAGATTATTCCACATTCCCATCTTGTCCTCTGTCATCCTTGCAGCATCCCCCAAGTTGGAGTCATCTGTATAGTTAAAAAGCATATGCTCTGCTCTTCCAACCAAGTAATTGTTGAAAATCCTAAATAGTGCTGGACACAGTTCAGACACTGCTGAACCTCAGCAGATTCTTTTTGCTGTTTTGAGAATAAGCCACTGACCACTACTCTCTGAGTACAGATTTTCAACCAGTTGCAGGACTTACTAACGTTATTTTCATCTACTCCTTTTTTTCCGTGCTTACTTATGGGAATGTCATGCAAGGCATGATGAAAGTCTTGATAAAATAAAGATATGCTGCTTCCTCCTAACCAACAAGACCTGTTGCATTGCCGCAGAAAGTAAATTATATTGGTTTGATGTGACAGATTCATGTTGGATGTTGTTTATCTACTTGTTATCCTCCAAGGACCCAGAATTCTTTATTCCTCCCAACATTTTCCTATGAATTGAAGAAAAGCTGATTGCCCTATAATTCCCCAGTTCCTCTATCCCCCATTAAAGAAGAGAACTGTATTGACCTCTTTTTTTAAGTCATTGAAAGGCTCATGATTTATCCAAGTTTGCCTCTGACATCCAGTTCAAGCCTTTCTCTTCACAGGGCTAGCTCACGTTTATGCCCTTACTATAATCCTATGGAACAGCAAACTTTTCCCCAGTCCTTTCTCTCAGACTTATTTTCTGTGTTGATCCTGCCTACCAGTTCTCTGAATATTTTCAGGACTCCTTTCTTGAAGTCCATTCTCTTTATTTTGATTTTTTTCTCTTCCTAGTTTTTCTAAGAATTGTGACCAGGTCACTTCCACTTTTGTTTTCTTATATAGAATCAAATGCAGAAGATCCTCTCTTCTAGTTGCTTTCCTCACCCTAAGTATCAACAACATTGCCTGCAAGATGTGCTAAGATCCTGCTGGACGGCTTATATCTTCTTATTCCTCTCGCAAATGCTTCTGTAGGCGTTCTTATTAATATCAAGTCTTGTGTTTTGTATGGTTCTACTAGTTGCTGAGGAAAAGTTGCATTCATCTGATTTTCCTGGTATTGTAAAATCCTGCTGTTCTCATACCCATGTAAATCCTCTCCTTTTGCATTTACTCTGGGTCTTTGGGGCTGTGAGAGTACAAGGGAGATCTGGATTGTTTATGTTAGGTAGATGTGGGTAGTTCTTTCTGTTTTCTAATAACAGGCCACTGACACATAAAAGGCAAGAAATCTGAGACAGATAAAAGGAAGCGTTTTTTCACAGACTTATCATTAGACCATTCATTGCCATGGGAACTCTTTTTAGCTGAAATGTAAGATTGAGAAAGCCACATGGGGCATGGATGTGGATAGAGTACATTTACAGACAGCACGTGTACTGAAAACAGCTTCGAAAAAAGATACTAAATATTGTTCTCTAAAACTCACACCATTTTCTAACAATAGGAAGCCAAGGTGACTTATGAGATGATAAAGGTGCTCACCTTCCTGAGGTGGAAATTTCTTCTGCAGGAACTAAGCTTTCTGAGCCCCGAATTGGCTCTGACTCGTGTGGCACACATTTCTGACACCACCGCTAGTGGCTATCAGGGCAATGCCGTCCAGCTGTTCCTCCCAGCCTGGCCACAGCTGCATTTACCTCTGAACCCACATACAGCTCTTACACCTTCCCCTGAAGCATCTGTTGCCACAATTTATGGACAGCCTGACAAGGTTGCCAGACTGGATCAGAGCAGGTGCTGCTTTCCTCTTCCTAAACTTCAATTACTTTTTGGCAGCAGTTTCCAAACTTTTTCACTCCCAGTCCCACTTCCCATGTCACTCATCGACTTCAGCTTGCCCTTCTGGACTCGTGAGCCCTTCGGCAGAAAGTGCTGCTTATGGCATCATGGGTTCTCCACTTTCCCTTCCTCCGCAGCCACATCTTCCCTGCGCTCCCACCTCCCCCTGTCATTCAGATCCTTCCTTGTTTCCACAGCTCTCTGGTTACTCCCTTCTTCCATCCCTTCCCTCTAGCCTTGTTCACCTCCACCTTGCATATGCTGCCATGTGTCCTTCATTTCTCCTTGCCCAATGCACCCCAATATCCCTCGAAAACTCTGCAAAAGTCTTGCTGCGTTTTCAAGGTCCCTCTGGACTTCCCTTTCCCGTTGGTCTCACGATGTGTACTCTCAAACTGCGCTGTCCGTTAGCTCTGGCGTCACATTATGTTGCATGTGACAAAAATTGCTGGTGATGCTTCTCACATTTCAAGGAGTGAATAAATCTGTGTCAAGGGAAGCCAGGGCCTTCCTTGCTTGTTTTACTGGAGAAAATTGCAGGTAAGGTGGAAGCAAGGAGTGGGCATAGGTGGTTAAACTTGATATTGTTAATTAGGAATTGCACTGTAGTGTAAGGAGCCCACAAGCCATGCACAAAAGAGCAGTAAAAAGGAAAGGACTGCAGTTTTCTAAAGGACATTTTAATAAGCTTAAAAAGAAATGATAAGTTTTTAAGCATCTAAATAAAGATGTTATGATGGGATTGTTCTCAGTAGGTTCTTCATCTCTTTTTAACAAAAAAGGCTCTTTATTCCACAGGGAGTGACTGGCTGGATTTAGGTGCAGGTGGCTGTTTTCTAACAGCCTGGGCAATGCCAACAGTACAGGTGGGAATAAATCCCCTTGCCTCTACGCCCTCAGTAAGTCCTCCTCTGCACAGACTAGCGCTTTGGTTTCAGGGAAGGGGAAGAACAGAAATATTTAGAAAATTGTGTAGAGAAAGAAAGCTTGCTATGCATAAAGAAAAATGCTTTTGCTGGCTCTGTTCTTGAAGAAGATATTTTTCCTGACTTAGAAACACCTATAGTAGCAGTGAAGACAAATCTCCCAGAAAATTACTGGAGAATATGCGTAAGAAAGAGCCTGATTAATTTCCAAAGTAATTTTCTGGGAGATGTGTCTTCTTTGTCATTATAGGTGTTTCTAAGAAAGATTTGTCTGATTAATTTCCAAAGTTAAGCCTGCCCTTGTTTAGACAGAAAATTACGTTTGCCATGTTTCCACTCTGCTGATTTACATTTTTCTCCTTGGGAATAGGCCAGAAGGATTTACAGCTTGAGAAAGGATCTTCCGTCTTCCTAGGAAGTTAAATCGTTGGCACTGCTTCAGCTTTTGTATATAAAGGAGATTAACATCATATTGACGTATAAGGTTGAATGAACCACAAAACAGATGTTTGGATAGTCAAATGAACACTGAACCCAATGGAAAAATTCCATTTTGATCAGTTTGAGGTAGGCCTAGTCGTCTTGTGGCTGTGTAGGATACTAAAATCTGGACTTTATAAATGAAACACTCATTAAAAAAAAAATTTCCTGGAGAAACACAACTGCTTCAGGCTTCTCATTTTATGTTTTTGGGTTTTTTTATTTAAGTTGCAATAATCTCAGGCACGGATGGTCTACCCAAGTGGAATACATTAACATTAGTTATTCTAGTAATAAATATGAATTTTCAGATGATAGCCATCTCTTAATCACAGATGGTCCCCATCTAAAATATTCCTGGTGCCATGACGTTAATATTTCTGTGACTTTTTGCAGAGGTTGCTCTGGGAGTGAGCATGGGAGGCCAACAGGGTCTGCTGTGGAGAGATGGTTTGTTGCTGAATGTTTATTGCTTTCCCAAAGAGCACTGTGGCAGATTTCAGTTAGACTTGTGGATAAAGACTGGCATTAACCACAACCAGTCTTTACACACCACTAGCCATAACATGGGCCTGGGCTGGTCATCCCTGCAGCACAGTGATGCCTTCCCAGTAGGGTAAGCAGCCCCTGCTTTGAATGGGATTTTCCCTTTGTTGCACGGACCATGCCATATAGTCTTTTTCAGCCAGGTATTTTAACACCATTTTTACAGTATGTGGCAAATGTCCATCCTCTCCATGCTAGACTCTTTATCAAGTGGTGGCAATTGAAATCTCATTGGTTCTTTCTTACCTGAAAGGGGATTACAGCACGGACTTTTTTATTTCACTTATGGGGCAAAGGGGAAAGGACAACCTCTCTACCATGTTATTAAAGCACACTTCTTATTGCTCCCCATTCTCTAACATAAGTAATTCATTTGTTGGACCAGCAAGAACAGCGCTGAGGCAAACAGATGTGTGGTGTGTACTGATCATCACATGCTGTAAATGTTAGATACTTGTGCCCATTCCTTGCCCATGAGCCTGCCTATGGATCATCAAGGATACCACTACATCTGCCACTGCTTGGTCAGGTTAATGGTAAGAAATTGAGAACAAGAAAGTTTACCAAGAATTTTTAGAATATGCTGTACTACAAATACCGTGGTGCATCCAATTACTTCATGGGCAGATTGTGTTTGTTATAGAAAGCCTGGAGGTGAATCTGACCTTTAATCATTACTAAACTGGGTAATGGAAAAAGCCTAAATTAAGACTCTTAAGCAGAGCAAGAGAGGTGGGGTTTTTTGTAATTTGACCTGACGATATCTGTATAAACAGAGGAAACACATGATACAAGTTGCAATTTTCTATTAAGCCTCCAAGTGTTAGCACCAGCATAAAAAGAAATTGTGCCTTTGAAGTACCTCAATAGATTGAGATACATATTTAGGCATGGAATATGGATTGCAAGATGGGGAGCTGGTCAAAAGGGAGCCTGTCTCTTTTGGCAGTGATAGCTCCAAGTTTCTATCTGCTTCTGTTTTATTTGAGGTTATTCATTTAAGGTCTTTCCTTCAGTTACAAAATTTGCATACCTTGAGCTTCATTGATCTCCAAGATACTAGGTCACATTTATGCTTAGACCAGAGTCAAATTTGGCCCCAGTGTGTGCACAGTCTGTCAATGTTATTTACTCTTCTTCCTTCTGTTATGCCCTTTAGGTTGGGATTCATCTCTTCTGACTTTAGGTCATTTAGACTAAGCTACTCATCTCCTACAGTCAACAGAAGGAGAGAGACAACAACTCCAGATGGGGGTAGTTCATCCCCCTTATCCTGAATTTCTATCTTTTCATCTTAAGACACATCCTCTGGAAGTAGCTTACCCTCTTCACTTCAGACAGAGCTTGGACCCATGACTTAGATTAGATGGCTAAAGCTAGATCAGATTAATGATAGTGTCCACGATGATTTAACGCTTCTTTTTTCCCAAAAGCCAGAGAGCTGAAAAGGAGAGAAACATGGTCAGTGGCACCCAAGGAGCCTGAAAGAAAGCAAAGTCTGCAAGCCTCATAAAGGGAACTCATTTTTGCCTTTTCTCCTTTTGCACTCTCCTCCTTTGAACTCTGCCAAATGTTATTCCTTACATTTCATGTCCCTCTGTTTTCTGAAATAAATACCTGACACTCAGCTGGAGATCTGCCACGGTTTCATGATTAGTGAATCCTGCTTAAACAACCCAGGAAATGGTGTTTCATCATCATCTAATTTTGGTTTCAACTGTCATTTTTGTCTTTCCCCACTTCAAATACTTCAGCAAATATGCATGTTATGCTAGCAAACATTTATTTTAGGTCCTAACTGGAAAAGCTCCTTTCCATTCCAAGGTTATTTTGAAAGTCTGGAGGTGAGTCTGGGCATGTCTACGTAGATGGGCCCAGACAAATATGCTCCTCTGGCATGCTGTGAGATAGTCGAACAGGAGCCAGCTCTGGTCTGGAAACCAGCGAGCCGTGTTCCTGCAGCTCTGCGCCCAAGCTAACATGCCCTGCAGAGGAGATCACATCTGTCTGTACCCATCTGCGGAGACATGCCTCATGCATATGAAGCACATATAGTTTTGTTTTGCTCCCTCTCTCTGATTGTTTCTCCTGTTGCACACACATGCACGTCTATACACACACACGCATGCACTCACCCATGCTCCCATTTTGTATACCGATTACAGTCCAGAGCGGCTCAAGTGACACCAAAATTATTTGCAGAAATTATTTTTCTGCAAATGACAAATACACTGCTTTGAGTGAACAAGCAATTAAAAAGCAACCTATAGCCTCTCTTTGTGAAACATTATACCGGCAGATAAACTAGATGAGCTGACATGAATTCCATCTCTAATTTATGATTTATGATGCAGGCCAAATTAATTGAAAGCCTGGCACTTGTATACTCTTTATTTCAGGCAATACACTGCAGAAGGAATTAACAAAAGAGAAATGTTAGTTTGAAAGGCAATCTTTTCCGGCTACATCTGTGTTTAAGGTTCACTCTGTGAACTCACAGGCTACACTGAAATCAACAAAGGGAGTGAAGATCCTGAATTTACCCATGTGCAACCAGCATCTTGCTATGCAAGGCAGATTATGGCCTGCAACCAAGATGTTTTTTTAAAGTGCTTGCTACCCCTGAATCCTTGGAGGAGTTCTGGCTGGTGCAAACTTCCTCCTGGAGCATGAGCCAAAAGTGAGCAGAGCAACAGTTTCATTGCACCTTCAGAGAGCGCTCCACTGGCCACACGCACAGAGCCCGTCCTCCCGACACCAGTGTTCAAATGCCTCTCCTGCCAACTGGCCGTGATTAATGTATCCTGGAAAAGCCCAGGTATTCTGGGTGCCTAAAGATTATGACTGCTGACAGCTGTTTTGTAGAACACAACCGGGATGGAAAAAGTCTTGTATCCTTTCCCCACTTTTCTCACATTAGTGGAAAAGGAGCCTTCAGAAGTACTTGAGAGATTACTTTTGCACATGGTGTGGTCACAGACTGTGAAGGGCACAAACACATTGATATATGAAGTGGACACATATGGACATATGTTCATGTTTCTGGTTAAACAAATGTAATAGATGCCTTCTTTATTTAAGGTCTGTTCCAATACCCAGCAACATAATTGCCCACTTTTGTTTGCAGCAATCATTGGCTCACTTCCTTGTCTTGTACCTTTGAACAAGCATTATTCTGTTCACACCGGTGGAGGTGCCCCTATTTCTAAGGGCTTGTCTACAAGAGGAAGCTAGTGTGCATTAAGATAGGGTGTGAATTTATAGTGCGCTTGGGGTATCTGAACTTCAAAGACAAGCTCTAAGGATGGAAAATGTGAAATTATTTCTTGTGGAATGGCTTGTTTTGCTAAATCTGTTTTGACTGTGGATAATGCCGTATTCAGATGGCAATTTTGGTCACCTGGCAGATGTTCATTTAAATTCACATAGCTTTTGAGTAATTACTCCACAGCTTCCCATCCCATTTTTGAAGCATGATTTCCACTCTCTCCAGCCACTGTTTTTCTTGGCCTTTTTCCAGATGTGAGTGATTTGATAAAATCCCTCTCCAAATGTAGAGTTTCTGCAGTTATAATCACTTTGGCAGCCTGCCCAATAAGATAAGCTGATCTCCAAATATTAAAAAGATTGAACTGATATGAAATTTTACTCCATCATCCTTGAAAAACAAACAAAACCTCATAATACCATGTAGGGCTGTTCTTGGAAAAAGAGGATCTGATTTTTAACACAGAAAGCTGAGGGCAATAATAAAAACCTTGTTTGATTTCTCTTCATAACATCAGTGATGCCATGAATCTTTATTTTTAAACCAAAATGTTGCTTTAACTGGGCTTATAACTACTTCTGTACAGAGACAGAGCTTGAGCAGATGAATACTGATAGATAAATATGTCACTCCAGCACTTCTCTGGCAGTTATTAGTATCTGCAACATCAAAACTTTCGTTTTCAGAACTGCTACCTTGCTGAATGTGCACAAAAAAGGCTAAAAAGAAAATCTTAGGCTCACACATAGTGGCGTTACACTGGTAATTCTCTGGGCTTCAATAGACATGTTGACGTTGGTGAGAAAGAAGGGAGAATCCGTCTTAACTTGTTAGCTATTTTATGTAATGACAGCATCATTCAGGTGAGAAGGGACCTTAGGAGGTTTCTAGTCCAACCTCCTGCTCAAAGCGGGATCAGCTATGAGATTGCACTAGGCTGCTCAAGTCTTAATCCCGTTGGGTCTTGAAACCTTCAAGGACTGCACAGCCTCTCTGGGCAACCTGCTCCAATGTTTGACTGTCCTCATGGGGAAAATGATTTTCCTTACATCCAGTTGTAACCTCTCTTGTTTCAACTTATGCCTGCTGTTTCTTGTCATCCCACCATGTACTGCTGTGAAGAGCCTGGCTCCCTCTCCTCAATACCGTCCTTGTAGGCATGGAGGGGCTGCTGTTAGGTCCTCCTAAAGCAGCCTCCACTCCAGGCTGAGCTCAGCCCCGGTTCCTCAGCCACTCAGAGCTCACAGGACAGATGCCTCAGCCCCTGACCATCTTGGTGGCCCTTCGATGAACCTGCTCCAGTTTATTGATGTCTTTCCTGTACTGGGGGTGGGCAAAACTGGCCACCATATCTAGATGTGGTCTCACAAGTGCTGAGTAGAGGGGGAGGATCATTTCCCTCCATCTCCTGGCTGTGCTCCTGTTAGTACAGCCCAAGATGCTGTTGCTTTTCCTTGCTGTCAGGGCACACCGCTGGCTCACGTTCAGCTTGGTGTCTAACACAACCCCCTAAGGTCCTTCTCAGTGGAGCTGCTCCCCAGCCAATCAGTCCCAGCCTGTACAGTTACAAGGGGTTCTTCCTTCTCAGGTGCAGGCCTTTGCATGGGTCCTTGTTGAACTTCACAAGGTTCCTGTTGGTCCATTGTTCCAGTCTGTCCAGGTCCCTCTGAACAGCAGCCTTGTGCCTGAGCGTACTGACTGATTCCCCCAGTTTGGTGTCATCTGCAAACCTGGTGAGCATGCACTTGCTCTCCTCCTCCAGGTCACTGATAAAGATGTTGAACAGGGCACATCCCAGGACAGACCCTGTGGTGCTCCACTTGTCAGAAGCATCCAGACAGACCACTACCTTCTGAGCCCAACCGTCCAATCAGTTTTATACCCATCTGGTTGTCTGTCTATCAAGATCACAATGTCCCAGCCTGAATACAGGAATATTGTGGGGGACAGTTTAAAAAGCCTTGCTACATTCAAGGTAAATGACATCCACTACTCTCCCCTCATCTTTTTCCTCTCTTCTTTTTTTCATAGGATGCAATGAGGTTGGTCAGGCATGACCTACCCTTGGTAAATCTGTGGTAACTGTTCCCAATCACCTTCCTCACTTTCATGTGCCTAGAAATGTGTTCCACAGGACTCGTTCCATGATTTTTTCCCAGGGACCGAAGGGAGGCTGACGGAACTGTGGTTTCTCTGATTGTCCTTTAGCCAACAGGGACCTCCCCCGATCTCCAAGACCTTTCAAAGATGATTGAGAGCATCTTTGCAATGATGTTGGCCACTCTCTCAGTGTCCTTGGGTGCAGCCTGTTGGGTCCCTGGACTTGTGTGTGGGTTGTGTTCTCTGAGGTAATCCCTGACCCAACCCTCATCCACTACTGGTGGTTCTTCTCCTTCTTGAACCCCGTCTCTAAGCACAGAGACCAACGAGACATTGCTGGTGAAGACTGAGGCAAAGAACCATTGAGTACTCAGCTTTACCTGTGTCCACTGTCACCCAACCCCCCATCCCTTTCAGCAACATGCCCACATTTTTCCTCTTAAGCCTTTTACTACTAATGTAATGATACGAGTGCTTCTTGTTGACCATGACATCCCTTGCCAGTTTTGACTGTAGGTGAGCTTTGGCTTTCCTAATGCCATCTTTACATGCCCAAGCAATTCTTCCTTTGTAGTTTGTTGCTGCTTCCACCTTCTTTGTACTACTTCTTTGCATCATACCTCAGTCATGAGTTCCCTCTTTAGTCAAGCTATTTCCTGATATGTCTGCTTGTTTTCCTGAGTACTGGGATGTTTTTATGCTTGCAGGAGGATGTCCTTAAAGACCTACCAGCTTTCCTGAGCTTCTTTGCCCTTCAGAGCTGCCTTCCATGGGATTCCCACCTACTCATCTACCTATTCCCTGAATAAGCTGAATTCTGCTCTCCTGAAGTCCAGGGTCTGTACATGTTTAGTGGTCCTTATCTTCCTCATTCCCTTCAGTATCTTGAAGTCCATTATTTCAGGGTCTCCACTTCCATGGCTGCCATTGATTATCACTTCCCAAACCAGTTCTACCTTGTCTGTGAACAGCAAACCCCAGGTTGGCTCATCCAGTGCTTGTGTCAGGCAGTTTTCCCTGAGACCCTCCAGAAACTTCCTTGATTGCTTGCATCCTGCTGTGGTGCTCTTCCAGGAGATGTCAGAGAGGTTAAAGTTCCCCATAAAAGCCACGGTCTGTGATCCAGAAACTTCCTCAAGTTGTTTACAAAAGGCTTTATCCACATCCTCACCCTGACTGGGCAGTTTGTAATAACACTCCCACCACAATGGCACCTTTACTGGCCTCTCCTCTGATCCTGACCTGCAAGCTCCCACCCAGCCTATCGTCCATCCCATAGAGGAGCTCCATACATCAGAGTTGCTCCTTCATGTATATGGCAACCTTCCCTCCTCATCTTCCCTACCTGTCTCTCCTGAAGAGCTGGTATCTGTCCATCACAGCTCTCCAGTCATGTGAGTTGTCCCAATGTGTCCCAGTTATTCCGATGATGTTGTAGTTCCCCTTCCCCAGCAGGATTGAGGAGACACTGTCTGGAACTCCGCGCCATTTGCCAGCATCCCTAGATCCATGCAGTCCCTTCTGATATGCTTGTCTCCCCTGGCAGTAACGTTGGTGCCCTCATGGAAAAGCAGTGGGATAACAGTCTGAGGGCCAGACAAGCCTCGGACATCTCTCTGCAACATTGTGGATCCAAGCCCCTAGAAAGCAGAAAACCTCCCTAGACAGCAGGTGAAGTTGGCAGATAGAAGCGTCTGTCCCCCACAGCAGGGTATCTCCAGCAGTTATCACCCTCCTTTCCTTCTTGGCTGGTTAAAGGCCAGCTGGCCGTGGTGCCACCCTGCAGGGAGGTTGTCTTCCCCTGGTTCCTAGGGCACTGCACCAATTCTGTAACTGCAGAACTGCAAGCCAAGAAGGAGCCTTACATGGGATGCCCAAAATGACTAGTTTCCAGCCTCTCCCATCTTGTGAGCTTCCATCCCCTGCTCCTCTGAGGGCTGTCTCCAGCTGTCCTTCCTTGCTTGCAACATCAGGCTTGGGATTCTGTCTCTGCAGGATCTCTGTGAAGACCCTGTCAATCTCCTCCTGTTCATCCTCCCAGATGCTACAAAGTCTGCTCACCTCCTCCCACAGCACTGTCTCCTGGCACCACTTCTTGCAGGCCCGTGGGGCACATAGCTGTTCCCTAGCCCAAGACTACCCATTTATCGAGGGTTTCAGTCAAACATCCTCTTCTTTTGCCTGAAAATCTTGTCCAGATGGGAAAAGAGAAATTTGGCCAGATATCAAACAGCCCAGTCAGAGCATAAACATCATTTGGTGCACATGTAATAAGTTGAATGTATCCAAGAAAGATAAAAGATCTCAACAAGCTTCCCTGTCCCACAGCCTGCAGTGCAGAGCAGCCTTGGGGTAGCCTGCACCATGAGCAGGGCAAGTGGCTAATAAAGCCCAGATCAGCCCCCTGGCAGGATCTAGCACATGGGATCCTGGGCTGGGAGAGGGGCTATGGCAGCTCCATGCTGCAAAAGAGATGGGTATAGCCTTACTGTGAGCAGCAAGGAGATCATTTGCGGAAGTCCCACTCTAAGCATGTGAGCCTTTGGCAGGTCTGAAAAAGCTGGGCTCAGAGGAGTGCTGCAGCAGGAGCATGTTGGACCACCCCAGAAGATGTGGTGTGCTCCACATCGGTGAGGAAACCACAGAAGGGTTTCTGCACATGGGCATCCCATGACAGAAAGGGAGCTCTGACTTCCCCAGCTCAGCAGGCCTCCTCCCAAGGGCAAGTCAAGCTAGGGCACGGTGGGGAAAGAGTTGTTTTTGGATTATTTTAGTGCTTCTGAATGATCTTTTCTTTCTTGTTTGCGTGAGAACCACTGGTGTGATTTTCTCCACAAAGCTTTGCACCAGCGGTGTGCCTGGAGGTGCGAATGATGCCGGCAGTTTTGCACTGGTGGTGGAAGGGCAGGAAAGCAGAGGCAGCAGTACTCGCTCTTGGGAGAACAGGGAGCCCAGCTCTCCAGAGGGGGTGTTAGGCAGAGGTTTGCACTTCCAGTATAAGGAATATATATTTTATAAGGGCAGGGATAGTTCAACCTCGGCAGACCAAAAGGCACCAGGAGGAATCCAGCATCTCCAACTCGAGAGTGCTCAGTCAGCAGGAGCCGAGGCATCTCCACATCCTGGGTCATGCGCAAAGCCCGCATGGGCTGACGACACCTTCTACAACTGAAGTCAGGGCACATCACGAAGGCTAGATGTAACTAAGAGAAATAGTTAAAAGCTAGCTTAAAGGGTGAGCCAGCCTTACTTTGAAGAGGAATGATACTAGTCATCACAACAGTTGCTTCTATAATCCCAAGAGGATTTTTAGGTGAGAAAGTAAACACACAAGAATAATTCAAAACAGTGAAAGGGAGAAAAATGCATGTACAAAGCCACTCATGGGTGATCTTTTAACTTCATAGCATCCCTTATATGCACTTCACCATCAATAACATGGAATCTCCTTCTCACAAGCTTCCTCCCTGAACTCTGTCCCCAAAGTGGTGAAATGTCGTGGCCTGAAACTAAACAAGCAATTCTAATAGTTCTTAGCCACTTATAATACCTCTCTCCCGCACAGCTTAATGGCACCTTGTTCCCTTCTTCTTACAGTTGGGTAAACTAGAGGAGAATAAGTTAACCAGTTGCTCCAGGACTGAGAAGAACATGAGCGTAAATGTCTTACCTTCAGTCCAGTGCCATGTACTTTGGGCCATGCTGTTTCCATCAATGATTTGGTAGTGAAATCACAGAACTGGTATGCCTAAATCCTCTACAGTCTTCACTTTTTTCAGTTATTGTAAACGTCAAATCATTATCCTGGTTATCTTAGCTGAGATGGTAGACAAATACAAGCACTTAGAGGGAAAGAAAATAACAGGGGTGCATAGTGTGGCTTCAAGAAATCACTTAATGACAGGATGTGGAGAGACTCAAAGACAAAAATATCAGAAGGAATGAAAAGAATGGTGCCACAGTAAAGAGCAGCTAAAATGCAGGGAGCAGAATGAAGCCCTAAAAAGGCAGGCTTGGAGAGAGCTAATATAGCATCTTGCAGAATATTGTTGTATGCTATGCACTAAAGAGATTAAATGACAGTGGTGTTACCTTGATGTCAGAAGAAAAGCAGGACTGAGGGCAGATGGGAGTAGAACTAGGGAACCAAAAAGAGCAAGTGTATCTCACTCTTACTTCTCACTGCAAGTGTTTTTTCACAGTTTGTGGTAATCCACTTTTGAAGAGATTAGCATAAGCTGTACAAAGGCATGTGTGTCAGACACTTCCAGAACGACTGTCTGAGGAGCAAGTGCTGCTGCTCTATACATTCACCCATAGCATATTTGTTACTAGCTGCTCCAAGTAAACAAGCTCTGAATTAAAGGAGACAGACTGCATGGAAGAATCTCACGCTCTAGCATCAGTCGGTGCTTTGTCCAAAACCCACAAGAGTCTGGGGACAGTAGTGAGGACTCACACCTAAAATTAGAAAGCCTGTTACAAAAATAGAATTCTGTTTCTTTTAATAGATTAGTCTTATTTTGAGATACCTTCAGGGAATGCCCCAGTGAAGTGTGATCTGAAGCCAAATCTTTGAGTACATAAAAACTGTCATATTTGTGCAGGTGGTTTAGCAAACTCCTTTTTTTTTTTTACCTTCTTGGAATCTGTGGTCATTAAAAAATGATTGCACAAGAAAATTAACTAACATGTTGTTATAAAGGATAGCTGACTAGGGTTGTCAGACAGTTATCAGTGAAAAAGAATTCCTTTTTCCGCCTCTCCAGCACATATAGTGCCAGCAGGTCCTGCCACATCCACGCAGCTCTGATTTGAGATAATATGTCATGTGTCTAAATGTCACAGCTGCTGTCTCAAAGAAACCTCAGCAGAGCATGACGCTATACTGAAAGTCAGGTAAATCCTGGATTTCTAGGGGTTTATTTCCAGCATTCTCACTAGCACAATTCTAAGGGTTAAATAATAATGTTATTTATTTTAAAAGGACCTGATGATATACTTCAATGGAATTTTCTCAGTTCATCTGCTACTGAAGTCACAGAGTATTGCTGAGCCTTCATGTACCAAATTTGCGCAGATGCAATGCCAGGCATAGTCCAAGTCATAAGATGGCAAAGCAGAAGCCTCTGGAGAAGCAGGCTTAGGAATATACACCATTTACAAGCCCTATCATGAAGTACTTTTAAAGGTCTAATTTTAAAAGTACACACTGGAATCAAATAGCAAAGGGATCAGTGGGGTGAGGAACAGAGGGTTTTTTATTCAAATGTCAATTATAATTACCCTAGAGCACGATGATATTCTCCTATGCCAGAGCACTCATGGTGGCATGTAACGCCATCCTTGGAAGCTGGCAGTACATCCTGGGAAAGAAGTTCCTCACCTCAGGCAACAAAACCGCTCAACATATCTGTTGACACTCATTGGTGAAGATTTTCTTTGGTATCCGACTGTTGGGGGCTGGCCTGGGGCATGAACAGGCCAAACGGTTGCCATGGGCCCATCCCGCCACCCTTCTCATCGCCGCATCCCCCCAGCCACATCTGGGACACAGTCTTGCACTGCCACACACACCAGGCACCTTCTTCCACTTCTGTAGGCATTGAGACACCTTCAGGTTAAGGTCCTGCTACACATGTGAGGTTACCATGAGCTTCCAGGATACGCAAGCTTGTTCCCATATTAACCCCGTGGTCCTGGTCCCATACCTGCTCCCTGGCAGACTCTGCAGTGGTTGAGCGAGCCTGTGCTGTCACCTTCATTTTGGAGGTGGCCAGAGCCTGGGAGACAGCAGGCGTAGCAGACTGTGAGACACAGTGGTGCAGAGGCCAGGCAGAGGAGCAGACAGACCAGCTTTAATAGAAAGGCACAAACAGTAACTGAGGATGCCGCCTCTAAATCTTGCTTGAGGTTTCGTATTGCCTAAGTGCCGGTTGCCTGTGCTCAGGAGGAACAGTCAGTCTCAGGGTGCAAAGGGAGCAAAAATGACTAGTGCTCTGGCTTCGGGAGCCTCAAAGAAATCAGGAGGCAGTTGCAGTCCTCTCCTAAGGGAATAGTCTCGCAATGTGCATTCCTCTTCCTCCCAGGGGCTGGCTGCGGGACGTCGTGTACCGACGCTGCAGCTGCTATTCTCCTCCTCATTTTTTTATCCTTTCTCCCTTTCCATTCCTCCGGATGACAGTGGCAGCAGGGCATGAGAAGAGGTGGGATCTGTTCAGCAGCAAAGAGAATAGCCAGAAAGCTGCTTTCTCTGCTTGGCTTATTTTGTACAGTGTACCCAGAGACAAACAATTTTGCTATGTTTTGTCAATATATTAGCTAGAGAGACAGCATCAAACCTACACTTGTGCAGCAGCAAAGCATACATAAAACCTAAGGCCAAGAGCTTCAAATCTGAAAGCTGCACTTTGGCTCCAGGAACCAATATATTTGTTAAAATGTGAGGATCCTGATTCCTCGTTCCACTCCAGTGGTTTTGTGCTAGTTTAATATTCAATTTAAATGGAAGGCTACTGTCATAAAAGCTGCGCAGCAGCAGTGAACAGCACAGAGGAGAAGAAGCCTTATGTATAGGGAGTCCCAGAGGGGCCCTCACAGCCCAGGTGTACGCTGCCACTTTGCCACAACCCAGGGACCTGGTCAGGGCCACTGTATGACCCTGTTTCCTCCAGACTGCTGCACTGCCACCTCTCAGACCCACTTCCCCAGGGCTGGAGATGCACCTTGCCATGGCCACCCTGTCCAGGCCAGCGATTTCTTTTCTCACTCAGTCCTGTTTCCTCAGACCATGTTCAAGTAAGAGAGTCCAGGCCTGGGAAGCAACAAACCCTACTAACTCTTTTGGTAGTTGAGATCCGAGTTCAGAAATTATTTAACTCCCCACCCCTTTCTTTACCTTTCATTAACTGAGGTGGAAAAGATCTGGATCTTCCTCCCATCAAACCATTGCTGGAGATGCTTTGGAGATGCTAACAATGCCTGACGTAAACACTCTCATCTGGCCAACTGGATAAAGGGGGATTTGTCTGACCAGATGTGGACCCCTCTGATGTGGATATCAACCATTCACACCAGGATCTGCACTCCTGTCATAGCTGATGGACATTTTGCATAAACTTCCAGGCTATATACTTGCACCACAGTAAAGGAACATCTCAAGAAGGCCAGATGAATAATGCTTTCTCAAGCATGATTTCCTCAAGCAGCTCTCTCAGATGTGGATAGCTGCACCAGAGGAATCTAAATTAGGCAGGATGAACTCTATCTTTAATGACTCTTTCCATACTTCAGTAAGCTTCCAACAAGTCATTAACCACATTAGAAGCACAGTGCCATGTCTCAATTTCCTGGAAAATGTTTAAATCTCAGATTGAAGCTCCTTCTCAAAGAAATTGCATGTGCAATATGTAATAACTTCCTGCTCCCAGCCCAGAGCTGGGATTACTGAATGCAGCCGCATGAGTGATTTTGCTTGTCTAGACACGACAGCAACAAATCCCTCCTTGGTGATAATGGGGTTTGGAAACCTGGCCCCCTCCTGGCTTCAGCTTTTAATAAATATTGTGACAATGGAGTTTTACATTAATCTAATAAAGAGAAATGAATATAAGATGAAAGCGTTACTGCAGCTTGTAGTGGTGAGTTTTTATGCAGTTTAACAAATGCTGTCATGCTGTCTGTCAGACTTCTGACAATACCACTCTGGCGGATAGTAGCAATTACTCACCACAGACTTGAATAAAATCAGTGCACATACTAGATGCACTGATGCCTTTATTCAGGCCATAAGAGGGGATGATTAAACATCTACTAATGTAAAGACAGCCGAAGCCACCGCCCAAGGAAACAGCTAGCCATCACTGCAAAGCCTGAGCAGTAGCTAAGACTCAACCAAAAATTCAGAGATTTCCCTAAAAACTGATTACAAGCCCAGGATGAGTCAGTTATGTCACATGCAAAAAGCAGCAGCAAACAAGAGAAAGCCAGCAACTAATGACAGACATCATCGTCATGTCCCCAAGAGAAAGCACAGGCAGAGCGTGTCCTCCCTGGAAGAGTAGCCTTGGCAATTGGGAGCAAGGGAACTGCCAGCTATTTGTTTTTACTGTGTTTACAGAAACAGGTTTTGTGTAAAATACTGCATTCTTTGTAAATAATCAGGAGGGGCTCAGAGAGCTTGTAATTGACTGGTATAATCAATTTGCCTTGCAAATTCTGAGTGCTGACTCTCCTCTCTATCCAAGGAGCATTAATGCGTTGTCCGGGAACCTGAGTAATAAAGGGCAAGGTAGCTTGCACTGAAAAAGGCAGGACTGTCATTACTTTGATAACATGGTGACCAAGACAACTTTTTATTTGGTGATTCACTGTTGAAAGTGTTCTGTATGCCACTTACCCCTCTGCTTAGTTTTGACACACTGTACTCAGGGATGCTACCAAAATCAATACATTAGATAAGATCATGGACGTGGCTAGAGTCAAGGAGATGCTGCAGGGAAATAAAAACCCAGTAATTTGAAAGCACATGGTATAAAGAGTACCCTATTCATTTTCAAGCTATTAGCCACTCGTAAGGAAAACTAAAAGCCTCCATGGCAGATGTCAGAGAGAGTGTACTGAAACACCTTCCTTCTAAATAGATTTGAAAACATTCCCTGTGTGAGAAGGCACGCTGGAGTGAGAGCAGGGCAATGTGAATGACTAAGGGGATGGAGCAGCTGCCTTAGGAGGATGGACTGAGGGAGAAGGGCTGAGTGTGGAGATGATTGAGATTTACCAAATCATTTAGGTGTTGGATAAGTCTCCCAGTATTACAACTGGGGGGCACTTGCTGGAACTAATAGAGGGCTGGTTTAAAGCCAGATAAAAGTAGGTTCCCCCCCACCTTTTTTTTTTTTTTTTTTTACACAGCAGGTAGTGAATTTCTGAATTATTTTGCCACAGTGAAGCATGGAGATGGACAGTACCAGCAAGTTTCAAAAAGGGATTGGACAAATTCACGGGCATCAGGTCTATAAATGGCTACTAAAGAGAACAGGCAGGGATGTACCATGTAACAGCCCTAATATGGCAATTGTGGCTGCTGGGGAGCACCAGAACATGGGGCGCTGAGGGTACCTGGGCTTGTCTGCTCTCCTGAAGCACCTCCAGCCAACAGCAAGGAGTGACCATCGTCTGCGCTTGGCACTGCAGCACCGAGCTGGACTGCCCCACCACGGCTTTTCTCACCTCTGGGGTCTGATGGGGTCTCGCCCTGCCCCAAAACGCATTTCCCTAAAGGGCTGCAGTGCCTGACGGGTGTCACTTGTGCATGCTCAGTGCTAATTTAGGTGGCTTTGCAGAGGGAATTAAGCTCTGGGGAACTTATCAGAGCAACCAGACTGCTCCCAATTCAATCAGAGGGCAGAGAGCGGAAAAGCAAGGGCTGCCTGGGCTCCCTGCAACAGCAGGGCTATTCCCCGGGATCTGCAGGTCTGTGGTCGGGATCCTGCAGGAGATCGTCAGGCCGAGAAAATGCTCTTAAAACACAGCAGAGCTGTGAAAGGTCAAAGCGTCCGACTGAGGACACAGCAGAGCTTTTATACGAAATGCCTCTTTGTTTAAAGAGCTTAAAGGGGGGGGGAGCGTAGTAAAGTGCAATAAATAAACTATGCTGATCCAGTCTGAACAAGTTTCTTATCTATGGCATCAGAAAAGAAGGGAAAAGCAGGGCGTTTGGAGGCAAGGCAGCTGCAGCAGGCGTCCTGGGCATAGTACCTGCCCCAGCCGTGCCCGGGCTCCCCTCCGGGCTGAGGAGATGGTGAGTCCTCCCCTTCCAGGGAGATGTTCCCACATGATCCCAAAAGGTCAGTAAATGGCAGTGTCTCTACAGTAAAGCAAAGCGGTTTTATGCCTGCCACAACCCAGCTGATTCATCCATCTCTCCATCTGAACACAGCAAAGAATATTTGAGAGTTGCGCTCTTTCACAGAGTCAAGGTTTGTTCTTTTATCAAGAACAATCTGGCTTCTAATCCACAGATGAAAGTGTGGGTTTGCATCCCCATCGGAGGTACAAAAGTATCAGCGTCTGACCTGACTGCTGTTACAGAGCTTCTACTAGAAAGAGACAATTAGGCAGGCAAGCATGTGTAAATAATTGATTATAGCATATAAGCGCTTCCAAAAGAAGGAAATACTAGCTACAAAAGTGCTCTCAACTCCAGTGGGAAAACGCACAACAAGATCAGTGGCTGGAAGCTGAAGCCATATAAATTCCAATGGGAAATAAAATTTAGATGTTGACCAGTGAGGTTGTTTAACAGTGGAACAGGCTGTCATGGACAGGGGCGAAGCTCTCATCTCTTGATGTCTTCATAGCAGAACTGGAAGGCTTTGAAGACTGTGTCTTTTAATCAGGTACAAACTGGAGAACCCCAAAAAAGTGAGTTGCAGGGCAGAATAAAAGTGCTCACAATAGACAGGAGGACAGAGTTAGGCATCTGCTGGTTTCCTTGGCCTTCAAATCTGTGACTCCGTTGTTAGCTGCCTGTAGTAAAATTTAAGAACTTACTCTTTTGAAAACAATATAGAGTCTAATAGGCCTTAAAATATAATTTGTCCCTTAAATGTATTTTTTCCAAAGCGAAGTTCCCAGCTAACTTTTCTAATACCTACGTGTCTTTAAAAGCTATAGAATCTTTAATACATCTCTTAACTTGACCATTTTTCTATCTTCTGCATATTTCAAACCAGCACAGGCTGTACAGCGAGAGTCAAAAAACGTTGCTGGCCAGCCTGTCAAGCAGGCAAACCGCAGCCACAGACAGGCAATACCTTCTCCGCTTCAGCCCTCAGCCCGTTGCAGGGTACGCTGGTTCTGTCTGAACCAGCTCAGGGGCCTCACAGCCAGCAGAAGCCTTGCGCTTTCAGTGCCCACATACGGTGCAGCAGTGTATGATGATTTAGAATAGCTTAATTTTATTCATAAATCAAATAATCCAGCTAAATTCGATTTTGAACTTCTATGTGTGTTTGGATTTTAGATTTATTTCCCGACAGCCAGATTAATTCTCACTGGTTGGTAGCTATTAAAATATGCTGGTTTGTTACTAAAAGTAGCCCATAACTAAAACTGGTATTTCCTTTTTGGTAGCCAAGATGATATACTATACACATATTAAGTATGTAGCTTAAAAATACAATCCTTGTTCGGAATGTGCAAGAAAAAAATTAATTAGAACATGGTACATATTTAGAACAAAGCGATATATTAAACAAAGAAAGCATTATTCAGAGTTAATTCATAGAATTGATGGATTCTCATCACCATCTTCTTCAGAATTTTAGCACTACTAGATGCTAGCCTCTCACACCTCATTTTTATAAATAAATTGGAAGAGAAAACCTGGCTTTTTTGCTTTTTTCAAATCCCAGTTGGTTTCTCAAATTCTGTTACATTACTGAATTGAATGAATCTGATATGAAGAAAATATCCTCCCAGCAGAAGAGACGTCAGATTGCCAAAAAGAAATTTAACACTTCAGAAAACTCTGTTTCCAGAGCTCAGCTAGTTATTCCATCAGTTAATTGATTTTCTATAAGAATTCGACTTAAGCAAATATATACAGCCTAAATAGTTCTCCTTACATAACTTAAAGATTTTTAATAGCTTAAGATTAGGAGTTAACATAGGGCAAGATAGTTCATTAAATGCATTTAATCTGAAAACATTAAAATGCATTTATTTTAAATAAGAAAAGCCTCCTGCTATAATCAAAGCCCACCCTTAGGACCTGGAAAAACTGCCCCTCCCTGTCGCTGACAATGATCCTATAGAAACATCTCAGTCGTATCACAGCCTCAGGACTCACTGCAGCTAATGGACCACGTAAGGACAACTCCTAAAATACACGGAGAGCTGAGCAAGAACGGCCCATACGAGGCCAATCGAACGGCATCAGGGAATTATACCTTCCCTTTTTTTTAGTGCTGTGCTGGTCTTCTGCACTTCTTTTCCCTCTCACTTGCACACTAGTTTGGCTTTCATGGAGCATCTGGGATTTTTTTCTTCCTTCCCGAAGAAACCAACAACTCGGCTCACCCGCCACAAGCTTCAACAATTGTGTTTAAGGTATATCGCCCTGGAAAACAGCGTTAGAGTGTAAAATAAAACAACATTCTTGGACTTTTCTAAATATATACATGGTTTGGTTTACCTTTCAATTATAAAGGCATATTGTCTGTGAAAAAGTATTGTGCTTGAAGATATAAAGATAGATAAATGAGTGTGTGTATACATATGAAGGTTACACACAAACCCACACACACTTGCAGCTTTTGTAAGAGTAGCCTAAAATGAACTAAATCCAGGAACAGATTAAATCAATTACTACTACTACAAAAAAATTGACATCTGGAGACTTTTCCTCAAACTCAGTATGAAGCAGGGAAAGATCCTTCCTTGTGAAACATTCTTTAGCTTGCGTGTTTAATTTTTTTCCTTGACATTTTACAGGATTGATTATTTGCTCTACTGCCGTTTTCAAATATCATTGTTGCTCTTCACCTCCTTCTGCTGTGCTCCGTTGCTTACCCAGTGCCTGGAAAAAGCTTGCTTCTTCTTCTGCTCTCCTCTTCAAAGTGTAATTTGTGGTTTTCTGTGTGAAAGGGCCAACACACATTTATATGTGTATTTCTGTATGTTTTATATCCACACATACATTATATATGTGTGTGTGTATATATAATATATATGTATACACACACACACACACACACACACATATATACACAGAGTATTGTTTGTTGTTACAAATATTTTATACCTAAAAATTGTCAGGAAAAAGGTAATTATGAATAATTTTGGGGTTTTACGTGCAGCAGGGAGCTGGTCTCCCCGGCCCTTGGGGCCGAGTGGGGATGTGCCAGTGCTGCCTGCGCCGGACCAGAACAACTGGCAGGATGGGGGCCGCTCTGCTGAAGCTGGGGAAGCTTTATAAATCAGGCTCTTAAAATAAAAGCACTCCAGCCAGGTAGCGTGCTTCGCTGGGGTGAAAAAAGAAAAGTAAGGAATTCTGTGTGTCAGAATGAACAGCCTGGAACTATGGGCTCAGGTGTAATTTTTGCATTACCTCATGCCTCCATAATGGGCTTTGGTCTTTCCTAAATCTTCCAGAAGATGCATACATTTACAACGGAGTTCGGCACTGCTATTGCTTTAATTGCATTGCTTTTTAATAAGCCGTTCAGATTTTATTAAATAAGGTCATACCGCGGCCATGGAGAATATTTGAAATGTTACTAGATTATTTTCAGTAATCAAATCAGAAAAGAACAAGGATACTTTATTGCAGAATACAACTTCTATCTTTATTTGAACAGACCAGTTTATAAGCAGAGCCTCATTAATATCAGCCTAATGTAATTCTGTACTTTGTTTTGTATGTGGAACAAATTTTATGAAAATTCACTTTAAAAAATAAGAGATGTGTAGGACTGGAAGAAAGATGAAAAATGAAAAGTGCACCAAATTTAGGATGATTAATCTTTTGGGGAGGAAGTGATACAATCTCTGTCTTCTAGAAAAAAAGTGTGCAAAAGAATTTGTTAAAATCATCAAGGAATATTGAAGAACAAATGAAGTGCAATCAAACAGAGCATTCAATGAGACTAAGAGCAAAAATGTATGATGTCTGTAGGCAAAAGTTAATGGTCTAAAACCAGTGATAGATGAACAGAAATGCCTAGTTCTGAGAGAAGATACTGTTACGTGAGACAGTATGTGAACTAGAACCCCTTCAGAAAGTGGGAGCTGTCTCCAAATGAGGAAAATAATAGTTAAGAATGTATATGCTGGTAGTTAAATGCAAAAGTACAAGAGCACATGCTAAAACGCTCTTGAGAAGCAACTAGCAAATACCACGAAAACCAGTAAAACCCTTTTTAAATATACCAGAAACAAAAAGCCTATCAGCGAGTTAGAAGGGTGGACAGGTAAACAAGGTACAGAATAGATGTTCAGAGAAGTAAGGCCATAGCAAAAAAAAAATTAAAAATACAAAGCCCAAAGCATTCTTTGTGTCAGCCTTCAGCACAGAAAAGCTTGCGGAAGTTTGCACAACAAAGCCTTTATTTACAGGGGTGAGGCTGCGGCATTGTCTCAGATTGAACTGTCAGCAGAGGAGTTTTAGAGCAAATCAATAAAACGAATAGCAACACATTGCCAGGAGCAAGTAACAGTCACTCGAGGCATCTGAGGGAATTCAAACATAAAATTGCTGAACTTTTAACAGCAGTGTGTAACCCATCGCTTACATTGGCCTAAGTTCCAGAGGAATGGAAGGTGGCAAACGTGGCCTCAATTTTTGAAATAATCTCTGGAGGAGAGCCAGGAAACCAGAGAATAGTAAATCTAACTTCCTTCTGAGGCAAGCTGATGGAAGTTATAATAACGAGCAAAATTAGTAGATGTGAATAAATCCAACTGACTGGAGGTGAGTGAACGGAGTTTGTACAAGAAGAAATCATGCCTCACAAATCTGGTACAGCTCTTTGAAAGAATCATTGCGCTTGCAGACAAGGGTGATTGAGCAACATATTACATTTGGATTCCTGAAGCTTTCTACAATATCCCTTCCAAAACAGTCTTAAAGAGACCTAACTTCAGGGGAAACGTTCTGTGCATTAATAACTGCTGAAAAGGGCCAGAATGGATGGCAGCAATAAATGGTGAGGGTTTCCCAGCTGCCCTGGGAATCCCAGGGGGAAGCGTGCTCTCCAACATGTCCAGAAATCGCCCTGGGGAAGCTGAGCAACAGTGAGAGGAGAAAATTTGCTGGTAGTTCAGAATTATTCAGGACAATCGAAACTAAAACAGGCTGCAGAATTTCAAAAGCTTTCGTCATACTGAGCAGGCGATAAAATGGATGATAAAATTCAACCTCATGCTTGACAATCCTTAGTCTTCAAAAAGACAAATGACATTAGAGGTGGACTAGGAGAGCAGTAGAGAACAAAACAAAAAACACTTATTTTAATGGTGCCATCACACCTTAGAGACAGGGTAGACTTCGTTCTCATAAAGGAGGCAAAAGACTTAGAAAGCTTAAGAGAGAAATGAGCTGAGGTTTCTATGCAAAGGGGTGATTAACATAAGAAAGCAGTTAACACTGGAAAAAAGATGGTCCCAACAGGATACATCAGAAATGTATAAAGATCCTGAACAATATAGAAAAGAGGAGGAGGGACCACTTCAGCTTTTCCCAACACAAGAACTAGGACCATGCACCAGAAGGCTTAAACAGCATGTCTAAAAGAAAGAAGAAGAAATACTTTTCCCCATAGCACACAGTAAAGCTGTGGAATTGCCACAGGATGTCACAGAGGTTTAACAACTACATAGGTTCAAAACAAGATCAGGCAACTCCATGGGGTGAGCTCTGCGGCTGCTAAACACAACCATCCCGCTCAGAAAATCCCTAATCGCTGATTTCCAGAAACGGGGAAAATATAATAGTGTCAGGATTGTTCACGGCCTGTTTCCCATATACTCTCCTGAAGCATCTGCCGCAGCCAGATGGGATAGACGGACCCTCACTCTGACCTGACGCCTCACCCTCACCTTTCCTGTGGGCTTTCGGTCGCTTTAGCAATTAGTTACCAAGCTTTGCTGGGGCAAGAGGGCGACTGGCCTGTTGCTGTGCCCATACTCAGGTGCACGGAAAAAGTAAGATTAAAAAAAAAGAGTGAGATTCTCCCAAACTTTGACAGATCTTGGCGTAAGTGAGAACAGCTGAAGCCTGCGCTGGTAAGACATAGGGAGAGATAATCCCTCAACCTGGAGAGAGGTGACTTTAGTCGGTGTTGGTAGAAAACACAACCAACGTGGTGGGCGGAAGGGCGATAATTAATCACATTGTTAATGACAGAGCCTGAGCTGTCACAGACCAGGTTGCAATGGCATTAAAGGATCAGCGCTGGGGTCACTGGCGGGGCGCTGCACGTCCCCTTTGGGCTTCCCCTGCACTGTGTCTGCACAGGGATTAACACTTTCCCTTTCAAACATTTAAGCTTCATGGGCTCGATAGGCCTTAAAAGAGACAGGAATAGGGGAAGGGGGTGAGGAACTGTGTCTAGAAACATAAGAATTGTAGTCAGCAGAACGCTCACAGTCATTTTTAATGACACAAAATCCTACCTGAAGCTGAAAGAACTAGGCTGAACCCGGCTGCTCTCCCCCAGTGCAAGTGGCAGCTTTGCCGGGTACCGAGGGAGCCGCTTTGCCGTAGACAGTCCTCCAACTCCTGGGAACTGCTGCTCTCTGGTGCCCGTCTTCCAAACAGAAACCCCGGCAGTTCCTCTTTCGTTCTCCTTGCCCCGCATTTAATGTTGCTCCTGAATCACATCGTTTAAAAAAAAAAAAAAATTAAGATGCAGAAATGCCCGTTCAGATGCACATCCTTTCTCATTAAGTGTTGGCAGATGGCGTGTAACTGAGTCGCAAAATGGGCCGCTGCGATATGTAAGGGAGCTGGAGTCAATTCGCAGGCTGTGCTGAGTGGTGCAGCACCACGTGCTCCAAGCATGCGACAGGCACGGCAAAGAAAAGTCTCATTTTGGCAGTGAGGAGAGTTTAATTTAAACATTTTCAATGGAAAATGTCTGGACTCCTCATTTCAAGACCATTTACATCCTGACATTGACAGAGGCAGCTTGAAAATGGGGTTAAATCATCTGAAATTGAAACAAAGCACTCCTTTTGGAGCTGGATGGGTCGAATCATTGTTTCGCAGGGAGACTGTTTGCTTTAAAAGGAGAATAAATCCTGTGTTGGCTCCCTACAGTCACAAGGGCCTTTTTGATGCATTTTGCAAGTGATGGCTCAAATTCTGTTTTGATTTTATAATACAGAAACTACACGGCTGAAATAATGTATGATTTGGTAATAGAGCTTTCATTATTTATTGCTTATTTTCATCACAGTTCTGTTATTTTTATTCCCTCTGCAAGCCAGTATATCTTCCTTGATGTCAGAGACTAGTGAACTAAATGAGTATAAAGTAGAAATTGTCTGCAGCAAAATTTCTATTAGAAGTTCTCTCTTTTCCATTTTAAATAATTATGTCCCATCAACTGCACAAAGGAAGTAACAAAATCAGCCAGGAAATCAGAAGTATCGAGTAGAAAAAGGGACTGTTGATGGTGTCTTTAACGGCTGAAAATGTATATATACATCAAGTAGTAATACTTTGCAAGCATAGTTATTTCCAACTTTATTGAAATGCCTTCTGTCCGTTACAGAGATTTAAGAGGTAGATGCAGTGAGGTGCAACAGCTATATCAAATGAAAATTGTAATACTTCTGCTTTCTGGACTACCATAGTATGTTTTATACAAACTGTAGAAGCATCAGGTTCACCTTCAACTGACCATCAAAACATCCCATGTTGTTCTTCACTGTGATTTCAGCATTCACTGTTCGTGATATCTATATGCAGTTTTTATTAATACTTCTACTTCCCGTTCATGTTGCTTATGGTAAAGGTGTTTGTGTTTTAAAGATTTTATGCACTAAGTTCAGGTGCAGAAATGTGAAGATTAAGGCCTTAAAGCTGAGTAGGGCACCTAAGGAGGTACTTCTTACTGTATGAACAGCTCCATTGGCCCTAAAGCGCTTTGCACGCATGCTTAAAATAAGCCTGTGTTTAAGAGCTTTGCTGGATATAAAGATGCTATTTTGAGACCCAGGCAAAATAATTATGAAATAGAAACTCTCTTTTGGTGAATAGCATTCACCTTCTTCAGTGGTATTTTAATTTAAAATTACAATTACAAAGTGTAGTATGTAACTGGAGTGAAAAAACAAAGGGAAGGATCCATCTTCTTGAAAGAGGCTTGGGATTAGGAGACATTTTTCAGAAGAAGGTTGTCCATTTGCTGAGAGCCTCCTCTTTAGGAGCCCCCTGGAACTGAGTTTTCCAAGTTTGAGCCTTCCAAGGGGGCAATTTAGATGCGATTTCTGATCAGATTCCTTTTGTGTCAGAATCTTGTATCAATTAAACAAGAAGTTTATCCATATTTTGTGAAACTGTGAACTGAAAGAGTCCATTTTTCATTTTATCAAAAAAAAAAAAGGGTTTTCATTTCTCACTTACAAAAGCTTGTTCACATGATAATACCATACAAACTAAAAATGCGTTTACCATGAGGCAGTAAACCAGAAATCAGAGATGCGTGCTGAGTGCTGATGAGCAGTATTTGATGCAAAAAGAAGTTGGGAGTAATGTAGTCACTACCCAAACCACTTTGTTCAAAGTGATGGCACCTTTCCAGCATTTCATTAAGAAATAGTCAGAAATTTAAGCTACTAGAAAAAGATTTCCGCAGCAAAAATCCTTTACTCAGAGCCTGTTCTAAAGCGATAATCCTCATGGCCATGTACTAGAAACAGAAGTTAAAAGTGGTTAAAAAAAGAAGTCAGAGGAGGCAAAAAAGATAACTTCGCACTTTCAAAATATTTGTGAGATGCCAGAGATTATTTTTCCTGTTACAAATCAGCAAATTAGCAGTGACCAAGTCAAATCTTCGTAGTATTCAGCATGAGAGGTAGGGAGTTAAAGGGAAGGAGGTGGTAAGAGGTACTTCTGCTTAGCTTGAAAAGTATTAACTGGCTCTATCACTGCTCCTGAGTCAGGTGCTGGCAATACCAACCTATGCATGCTTCTAACATGCCAAAAATACACTTGTTGTACGAGTATTTAATGACTGTAAAATGCTAGTACAGAAGTATCCTGTTTTATTTTGGTTTTATTTTGAGCATATAGTCACCACATATAAACAGCACTTCCCCATGCCATCCTTGCTTAGTCATTTTTATCAGCCGTTGGCATTATGTGTTCTGGGACATCTAGTCCGTATAGGTGACTATTAGCATATAATTTGTTACTTACAAACGTGGGCTACATTATAGCTGCACACAGCACAGGAATCTTCGGTGATTATAGGCTCCAGCTGAATACTTCCTAAGTATTTGCATGTTATGGTTTGCAATAGAATTATTCTTCTTATTAGCCAGCAAAATTAGGAAACTGTGAGGTCATTTCCAACGAACATTTGCTGTATAATTTACTGAGTGATTAGAAGTAGGAATTGCTGTTGCTTCCTGCTTCCTGTACATTCCTTAAATGAGCACAGGGTAAAACTAATGGAATAGGTAAAGAAGCAAGACCTGCAACTAGTCCGGAAATACAAGAGAGAGCCCTACAGAGAGTGGCCATTGGGAAGCAATAATTAAAGTTATATTGAAGGACATGGATGTTTTAAAGGACACTGATGGAAAAGGAAGTGCAAACTCATGGTTAAAGTTTACTGGAGCTGCCAAGGTATTGGTGCTGTCCTATTGAAGAAGTTATTGTACCGGATACACACCTTCCAAGGGTTGTTTTTAGCTTATGGCCTCAGGTAAATCTTTCCATGTGGATCTCCATGTTCAGTTTTGTGGCTTGGGGATTTATGGGCCATTCATACCTTGACATGTTCTTTCCTGCACCGAGCTGGCTCCAAGATGTGAAGACGTGCTGTGATATGATGAATGAGGTTTGGCTTCACTTCATATTCATGCCTTCCTGCTTGCAGTCTTTCCTCATGTGCTCTGTGATTGCAGAAGCAGTGAAAACAACTTATGTGCAGAGGAAAGAGGTATCTATTCCCATAGCATCTTGGAAGATCTGGTCTGGGCAAATAAACGGCAAAGGCAGGAAGCAAGAGGAGGAAAGAGATGGGAGGAGGCTAAGGGCTGAGATACCCCAAGATGCTTTCCAGGAGGTGACGAGTGTTGCCTGATGTTCCCCTCAAAGTTTCTTTCCGGGCATTCACTCTAGTGACCCTTTTATATGTTTTTTATTGCAGCTGTGGACAGCTGTGTCCTGCTGCAGCACAGTGGCTGCTGTTCTTGTGCTGGCCAACAGCTGACCCTGGTACCCTGAAACGCACAGCAGCACAAGACACTGGGCAGTATGTTATCTGTGCTGGAGCACAAGGGGCATTGCCAAAGGATCCATCATCTGCTTGGTCTTCTCCCTTGGAGGTTAGTGGTACAGGTATGGAAAAAGCACAGTTATGCCAGTGCTGGATGGTCTTGAAAATCTTGTCCTTCTGAGCTAACTCAACCAAAACCGGTGACATAAAAGATTCCCACTGAATATCACTAGCAACTGGATCAAGGCTTTTTTGACTGCTGTCTATCATTACTCCACAAACGAGATAGGGTCTGCCTGGAGAAAAGTGGACTGCTGTTTGCATCAAGCCAGAGGGGCATGTAACCAACAACGTACTGAAAAGAATTTGTATGTAAAATGCTTGGTTTTGAAGAACAAGGCCTGAGGTCCTTATATAGCTTAAGAAGCCTTCTGGATTTGGCCAAAGTTGAGAAGCTGGCTTTCTGTTTGCACAAAATAAGCCCTTGGAAGTCCAGTCAAGACATTCCTAAAGCAGAGCTTCTTACAGTTTAAAATTAATAGTCTGTAGTAAGCCATTATGATTTTATGTAATAAACCAACTCTAAGAGTTTGCAGCCAGTTCTTAAACTTCCAGGAACTGTGCTGCGGGATATAATGTTTCTATAGAGATCTTTTGTTGTGCCACAAAATAGGTCTACAAATACGCAGCGGGATGTCCCTTCTTCTACAGTCCTTATATCTCTCTGCCATATAATACAGTGGTGCCTCATCCAACACGTGCACGTCTTCCCATAACTGTATGTTTTTAGAGATGTCTTCATTCCTTCCAAAAAGATGCAGAGTAGAGGTTGAAAGAGAAGCTGAAATCTTGAGTTTTCCAAGGAGTGGAAAATTTGAGCTCTACAATTACTACTATTGCTACTCTATATTAATGCTTGTATTCCACAGCTTTGCTCCTGCACTGACAGCTTCACTGTATTTTATATTTGTGTTCTACTTTCTGAGTTGGAAAAAACCTGAGATCTAGGAATGAAAGACTGTTAGAAAACATTAATGCAATACAATTCGCTTAGATTTAAAACAAATAGCAAGATACCATGACATACTGAAATGGAAATAGATTTTCTTAAATGTTTTTTTTACATAAACAATTGTTTAATGGAAGCTCTGGGAATTGTGGGGGTCTCACAAGCAAAGTTAATTTATATAAAAAGTAAAGAAAATTTGAAGAAAAGTCACTTATGGTGCAGGATTATTGATAGATGGTAAATTTATAATGAGCTATTTCTTAAAGTTGCTACAACAAATAAGAGAAGCTGTGAGAATATTCTTTCAAACGACTAAATTTCTTCATTAAAATTATTTTAATAGATTTCTGTAGACCTAATGTTCTGTGTTAAATTAAAAAGAAACTATGGAAATCATTCTGCTGGAAAGAATTGTTTAAAGAAACAGTGTAATTTACATCAATACTGCTAACCATTTTTCAAAATAATTTTAAATATGTAAGCATGAATGGTTGCATTGGAAACCTGCCTCAAAGGATTAGGTGAATTGAGACTAAAACCACATTTATATTCTTACTTTTTTGTCCGAGCACTGTTAACCAAAATAGTAAACATTTTTAATCCCTGATTTATAATTCCCTTATCTTTTTCTACAAATCAAGAATTATTCTGCAAGTAATAACCAAAAAGAAAAGAGATTCCAGAACATCTAGAAAAATGCCTGAACAAACTGAGGATTTAAAACCCACCCAAAGTGTATTAGCTCTTAATTTTTTTCCCAACTGCACAGGGGTATATTATTTCTGCAAAAAAAGATGCCAGTTTCTGAAAACCAGAACTGCTGAATAAAAGGAGCTGATCTCGCAACATGTTTGTTCAGAAACCATTAATGTGCTTCCCTGTTTAAGAGCAGCTGGCACATCATAGAAGACTTTTATGGAAATTCTGATTTTAATTAATCCCTTGGGCTTCTCCATTGACCTCAGGACAGTTACACAAGGATGAGATTTGTCTTCTCATTAGAAACAATTCCGTTTATAAATATGTCTTTAATTTTGGTAGGAGCTGGGTGGATTCTTCACTCTTTCTTCGGAGAGCGTTATGGGTACAAAGCAGAATTAGCTGTTCTTTGTTCGGTTGTTGCTTAATCAGCGTCCTTCGTTCTGACAAAGCCTATTGTGGGACTCACCTGTTGCTGGGCTTTTGTTATAAACCCAGCTTTCATCACAGATCCCCAGCAAGCTTTGCACACTTTGGTTTGCTTGCATCTGTGGCACGATTTCCACGATTTTATGGGGAGAAGAGGCCAAAGTTGTGGCTTTTAAGAAGCCAGTTAGCCCAGGGGTGACACACGTGGTCTGAGGCGACTTCTTTTTTTCTGCTTGAGTTCGCACAAGCTTGGGACTCCAGGTGCAGTTCACTGGGAACAAACCAGCACAGATTCAAATCACGCTAAGCCCTCCCAGTGAAACCACCTGGCTTTGCCCTGGCCATAAATCTTCAGCTACAACAACCTAACCTCTAATCGCTCTCACAGCAAGCAGCAGTGATGTTACAAAGCAACTCCTCAGTCGTTTGAGGAACAAGCAGCAGGAGCTGTTGAGCTTGTACAGTTACATAAAAGTCCCATATCTGTGTCAGGAAGCTTGTTAATATATCAATAAGGAAAGATGGGCAGAGGAAGCATGTGGGAGAAGAGCCGCACACGCGCCAGCGTTACTCCTGCTCCTCCAGGGGAGAATGAGTCAGAGCTTTCTGCCTTCCACACATCCTTGCTTTGAAGTGGCTCATTTTGGCTCAATCTGAGAGAGCATGAGCCACTGTGAACCAGCGCTAGCGCTGATACCGTCAGCCTTCCAGTGTGTAACAAAGCCTGGTAGAGACAGCCACCACTGTGCTGCCCAAAATGTGCTCGGGAACATCAGTCACGGGGGTTACACAATGTATTTCATAGCTACTGACATGCCGAAATCTCACCAGCTGGCTTGATCTTGTAGAAGCAAGCACAATGAGATGGTATTTTAGATGCGTTATAGAGGCCGAGCCACGAGGCTCAGAGCCAAGCTTCACTCTCACAAACAGCAGCGTCAGTCCAGAGCAACTCCCTCAACTTCACTGGAGGTTGCTTCAAAGCTAAGCCAGGATTCATATTCCAGGTTGCTTCCCACTGCCTGCACACACTGTACTACGTTACCTAAACCGAACCCCGGCTGCCTCATTTCTGGCATTTAAAAGGAGCAGCTACCAAATACGTGTTTGTATCTATATGTCATTTGAACTGGTGACAGTGCTGGAAATTGTAACCTAAACCCAAGAGTCGACCAGCGCTGGCTGGACTTGCAATGAGTGCATGAGTTCTTGCGCGTGCACGCGCGTGATGTTCGCATGGACGGCTGACTCGATGTGTGCACATGCGAGTCCTGAAGACAAGGAAGAAGAGGGGCACGCAAGGAAAAGAATGGAGAAGGAAACAACCTGGCGATCTCAAGATCGTTCTTTTAAACGTACAGGAGCAAAGCTCAGGCTGGCTAGACTGGAAAGAGTCAGTGTTACATAGCACGTCTGGGGCTTTTGACATTACTTCTAAGTCGGTTTCACCATTTCCTAGCATAGCCGCTCGGTGCGGATATCCTGCTGCTTGTGTAGGACTTGCACACAGCAAGAGCTTACAGAGAACCTATATTTAGTCGAGCTTCCTACAGAAATCCATCTGTTCATGTAACTGCAGAGCCTGGAGGTCTGTCTGTCTTTTGCCTTGCCCTCCGTGATAACTTTTGGCCAATTGCAGCCATATCAGAGAGGGATGTAGAGTTTTTAAAAATATTAAATTCCTACAGGTTACACAGTCTTTTGACCAGGTGGAGGAGAAAGACCCAAAACTGTGCTTTTAGCGTGAGCTCTGAACACCATTACTAGGCATTAAGGGAAGCCACACCAGAGAAGGAAAGTATAAATATTCCAGTCATAGGAAATGCTTCAGTCAAAGCTTGCACCGTATTAGGCATAGAATATTATTAGTCACCAAGGCACAAGTTACCAGAGCTCATCTGTTCTTCTGCTCAGAGAATTGCTTCTTAAAATGGTGAGAAGTATGATGCTTCCACCCTCAAAAACTGATAAAGCATAGAAGGACAAAATGTAAAAGTGCTTTTTATTCTTTATTTTAGTTTTCTAATAATAAGTTTGTTATAATAATTTTCTCATAATAATTCTAATAATTCTCTAATAATTTTCTAACTGATAGTGTCCCTTTAATAACTGCTTTAAAAATCTATTCTAAAATGATGTAATTAATTTTTTTCTGTTTGTTGAATTCCATGTCTTTATGATATTTAAAAGCAAATTTTTGTACATCGTAGCACCTTGCATATGAAAATCACGTGAGCTCAGAAAGATTTTTTGCAGGTGGGTTTTAATCTGGAGCTTTACGGCAGCCCTGCAGATAAAACCTTCACTTAAATATGCCTTCTGGAGCCCATACCCATCTTATCAGATATAACTATTGCCAAAAGCTCCTCTCTATATAGACAGACCCCTGGGAGCTTTGCCATTCCCTGTGGGAGCCCTCTGTGCCCCTGGCACCCTCGGCCACAGCAGAGCACCCATTTAAGAAGAAAGGCTCATGCCAGCTCTCAAGATTTCAAAGAAACTGTTGCAAACATGCAACCCAGAGCTTGGGCTTGCAGCTGCCTGGCTGGTGGCTGGGAAGTTTGTGTCTTTGATTTAGTATTCAACTAAATTAAGCTGGAGCTCCTGGAGCTCATCTTCAGATTGGGGGGAAAAAAAAAACAGGAAAAAAAACAACAAAAAGCTTTTGTACTTCACATGCCAACAGATTGAGTGCAGAATTCGTATCCAAGTGTCACAGATGGCAAGCACCACGGTGCAAAGCATGCAAAAGCATGAATTCATCTCTTGGAGGGTGAGCATGTACTATGCTCATACTTGGAAAAGAAATGTTCAATTAATTTCCAGGAAGTTAAGCTTTCTAAACCATAAAACTAGAGATGCTTAATGCTTCAGTCAGTGCCAATGTGTTTTCTTGGCTGGTGAAAGAGATCTTTCCACTCTCGCACTTGGTTGAGCAGCACCTTGGCAGCGCTGCACAACACCCTGTGCCGCCATCCGGGATCAGGGTGACGACGAAGGCGCCTCTGGGGGCTCCTTGTGCGGCTCTGCCCATGCCAAAATCAGGCAGAGAGAGGGGAAAAGGAGTCTCCCTTTGGAAACAAAATAAAACCCCAAAAACCAAAGCAGCAAACAAAATGCCTCTTGGCACCTCGCTGTGCCGGCGCAGTCTTTTGCTCCCTGGGGCAGGGCGCAGGCTGCGCCACCGCCGCGTCAGCGAAGCAGCCCCGCCACACGCCGGAGCAATTGCTTTCCTTGCGCCTTTCCAGGCACTGGCGAGGAGCCAGCGCCAGCGCCTCATCCATGGGACAGTGCCCTCGGCACCCGCGGCCGGGGCCAGCGCTGCCCCGAACCCAAAGGTCCCGTGGGAGCCCCCGCAGGTCCCCCGCAGCTGCTGCTTCGCCCTCCTCTCCCAGCTTATTTCTGAGCCTCCGGCATTTGCAATGGCACCGGGACGGGGCAGAGCTCCTGCTCCCCAGCCGTGCCAAGCACCGGCCTTTCAACCGGCAGAAGCAGCCGCCCCTTGCGCCCGGGGCAGCCTCAGCCACCAGCTGGCATCTGTGGAGTTACTCCCGATGGGAGCCGCACGTGTGGCTGGAGTTACTGTGATTTCTACCGGCTTGAGGGTAAAGCCCTAAACGTACAGTTTCTTGCCTTTGAGGCCTTGTCCTTCAAGGGTACTTAAAGTTTGCACCTCCCGTTTAACCCAATGAGAGGAACAGGGTGCCCAGGTCCCTCCCAGGGACTGGCTTTGAGCTCTTCTCACCACTGCTTGCCAAATAACCCTTCTTAAGCCGGGGTGTTCAACAAAACAGCCTCCTCGCCTTGCGTATATGCATTAAAAAACTAAAACGGAAACCTCAAGAGACAACTGCTCTACTGAAAGTAATAAAAGAAGAATTGGGGTCTGGAGGGCAAAGGCCTTATTAGTTGCAGGGAGTTAGAAGATTTGATAAAAAATATAAGGTAGATGATCTACACTGATGGGGACAACTCCTGTTATACCTTAACTAAGTAGGAGGGGAATAAACCTCTGGCTGTGCCAGTTTGTTAGGACTGGGATGCACTGCACCGGTGCAAAAGAAAAGCTGCTTTGACATTTATAACTGATGAGTTGCTGTTTTTTTTAATGAAACTAGATGTTCTGATTTAAAATGTTTGATAGATGTGTGCAGTGTAGTGAAGGTTGCTTCATAATAGTAAGGATATTACAATGCAAATCCAGACAAAGTCACATGAAACCAGCAGAATATGGTACTCTTATTGTGGAGTTATGTGTATAGATAGCTATATAGATATAGCTATCAGCTATATAGATATAGCTATCTAATGACTATGTAATTTCGCCAATTTGGAGATAAAAGGAAGTTAAAGAATGGTTCCCTGGAGCTCTTTCTCAGGAAGGTGTTTCAACGCTTGTTTTTCACCTTGTGTCTTTCATGCCAAGTTTCTAAGAATAAGGTTATTTGAATTTTGAATTCTTAGTAATAGAGTTTAATTTGAATTTCATCTGTTTTCTGCCATGCAAAAACATAACTGCATAAAACCTCTTTGTTTTGGTGGATGCACCTAACAAAAACTGTCCAAATTGACATTTCTAACAAACCAGAAACTTCAGTAAACAACTAGGGTCCTGCTCCCGGTGGTTGTAGCTGTAAGTCTACTGAGTTAAAACAGACCAAGAACGAACCCTGAAGCAACCTGGGGTTTCTAAACTGCAGTCTTTAAACAATAGCTAAAAATCTACTCGTGACCTAAGTCCCTCTGAGCTTTTTCCTTATTTTGTCCAGTTCAAGAGTTCAGTTTCTTAATTTGTACAGTTAGGCTTTCCTGACAAAAGAAAAAGCAAAGCAGAGGGAAGAAGTAGTCTACGCATATCCCGGGCACTTCACTGGTGTTCAAAACCACTGGGTGCAGTGCCAGCATGTTTCACAAAGGAAGAACAAATTAAGCATAACAAAACAGCAGACGAAAATCGCTTTGTTGGTTTTTTAACCCTGTGAATCGCCTGGCAGAATGGTATCTGATTGCAAAAGCCTGTTTTGCTCCTCAGCAGCGCTGTGGCACCAGCTGTGCTCAGCCAGGCTGCCTCAGCAAGCTGCTCTTCGGAGAGCACAGGGACTCCGGGGCACGGGAGGAGCTCTCCCGCTTTGCTTTGCCCTCTGCAGCCCTTCTCTGCTCCACTCTGCTCTCATTTTCCTCCTCTGGGCGCCCAGTCGACACTAGGACCCACCGCACAAATAATAAAAACTAGCCCTGAAATTCTGCCCCCTCCTGTTGAGCTTCCTGTTCTTTATATACCGAATATTTGCTCTGGTGAACAAGTCACTTCTTTCCTCCTGCTGATAACTTGTGCTGCAAGTGGTTACCAAAGTAGCTTTGTTTTTGAAGAACCAGCAAGAGGTTTCGGCAAAGACTGGCGTTTCCCACCTCTGCCGGTAGCGAGACCTGCTTTCAGCAGCAGGTGCTGCTGGCCCAGGAGCTGCCCCTTCGGCACCTGTGCCACCTCCTTGGGCTGCTGGAGGGGAATGCTGGCATGCAAGTCAGATCTGAAATGCAGGGAAAACACCGTTTCACAGGGTAAATCCGGCCACCTCGAACTGGGCGCTCACTTTGGAGTCCCAGAAGGGAGAAGAGGGCTCGCCTTCAAAACCCCCACACAGCAGAAGAGCCCACGCGAAAGGTTTCTGGGGGGGGAACAAAAGTTTCCTTATACCTTGACAGCAGGACTGCCTTCAAGGCCCTTGTGCAAATAGAGCTGGGTGTTTATTGAATTCCTCCACACTGAGTATATACATGCCAAGGATTTTAATTCTTTTGTATCTGTTAAGTGCTTGGTTGTATTTCTATTCGAGGCATCAAGATGGGAATTAATAGATATTTGTGTAAATTTGGGTCTGTTTAGATCAAAATTGGGCAAAAAACAAGTACGCAGAACTTCAGAGGTTCCCCATGCAGAGACACTTGGGAGGAGGGAAATCTCCTATCCCTAGTGGCCTGTTTTGTGACAAAATGTGTCATAGAATCTCAGACATAGAATAAAAAAGCCCACATATTGCTTTTGATAAATACTCACCCTCAGGCTTTCTGAACAGATGGGAGCACTAAACACCAAAATTCTTAAGCTTACAAACTGGCAAAAGGCCCGGCAGTGCTGCTAACAGAAGGAGTTGTACTAGCTCTTCATTATTTACAAATCGAAATTCTTCTGGAAAGAATTACTGTAATATGTAGGACATGATCCCAGGGTTTTGGCAAAATGTATTAGTAACATGAGCTATTGATCCCAGGAATTAAATTAGGTCTTTGAAGGTTGAAGTGTGAGGTTGTCTAATGTATTGTGAACTCTAATGGAAAATTGTTTACACCTGTTGCAAGTGTTTTAGTTAATACATGGAAGTTCTGCTTTGAGTGAGGGAATAGGCAGGCCACTCATCTCCAATGGTGTCTGTAGAAATCAGGGAAGCACTTCTGCCCTAGATATGTGACTATAATGTCTCTAGCACAGGATTAAGATGCTAAATCCACTTTATCTCTTATTTTTTGTCAAATGCAATCTTTTGGGCTCAAATATGTCATCCTGGAAACTTGTTGCAAGTTATTCAAAGCTTAGGAAGCTTTTTATTCCATTAAAAGAACATTTTAAGAGTTTTTTGTTTGGGTGGTTGGGGATTTTTGCTTCTGGATACTGTCAAGATAGTTTAAGGATTCACATAGATCAGTATCAAACTAGGCCTGCAAAAGTATCTCTGTCTTTGTTTGAAACATAGATTTGAAACATAGTTTTGGAAATGAAATGGTGGGCACAGAGGGCTCAGCCATGCTGAATTGTTTCTTTAAGATCAGAAAAATAGAGAGTTCTGGGTTCTGAAGCTGATGGGGCTGGGGAGCTGCCGATGCACGCTGAGGGGAAGCAGAGAGGAGACCTGCCGTGAAGGGACCTGGAAGCATCTCACCTTCTTGAGAGGCAGATACTCCCTAGTTCCCAAAGCGTTTCTGCCACCGCGCTTCATCTCTGATTTGGGAAGGGAGAATGCCATCTGGCGTACCGTCTCTGCAAGCAGTACGCACTCCGTTTATATTGCAGCAGCTCCAGCGGGTCGGGGTGGCGGGAGACACCCGCATACCAACTAAGCGGGCAGTGCTTTCATCAGAAGGGAGACCCACGTGGCTTGCCAGATAACATCCCTCGCGATGGGAGAGCGGTCACTCAGAAGCAGGCACGTCTCTCGCTGAAATACCTTCCTTGTTAAACTTTCACTGGCACTCCTATTGTTTCCTTTAAATGTTTTGGTGTTGACATGTTGTTTTGTTGAAAAATTCCTGTTCGGCTCTGCTCAGTATCCCTTCCTTCAGTGAGCTGTCAGCACTCCTTGATTTGGCAGGCTTATGGCAGTCACAGAACAAGGAAACTTGCAGTACAAATCAATGATCTATGTGTCTCCCAGAGGATGCGTGTGATGGAAATCCCAGTTATTGGTTATTATTGGACAAGTGGGAGCTTAGAGTTGGGAAAGAGATCGTCTTATGAGTCTCAGTGCAGTGAACAGAGCCCCTTCTTTGTTCCCCCGAAGCAATGGCAGTCTGTTCAGGCCCCAAGTTTGGGACCATCCATGCAGAACAAGGGAAACCGTCAGAGACATTCAGATTATTCGGCAGGCTTGTTTCTTTCTGCTGAGCTTCTGCTGCTTTAGAGCCAGAACAAGATCTCCTGAAGGCAGTTGGGCTCTGATTATTTCTGCAATGCATTTCAGGAATACCCAAACCAGTGTTAGCCAAGATACAATAGCGCCGTTTTTCTGCAAGAGTTGTGCAAGCTTCAGCCAGAGCCGGCTGTTGCTGTGCTGTGCTTCGAAAGCTAACCAGTGGGAAGGAGGCTCCGACGCTGTGTCTTTGGATTGTGGCACAGGCAGAGTATTTGTTCAGCTGTGTACGTGAAGGGAGGCAGGTTCTTCCCCCTGCCAAGCAGTTCAGTAGATCTCTCGATCTGTCACCACTTTATTTGGCAGTCTTCACTACAGAAGGCTACTCTGGTTTTTGCAGGAGATCTCGGATCCCTGCTCCTGCTAGCTTGCCTGCGTGGGGCAGCAATAAAACGTGACCAAAACAGACATCCTCCCATCCATTTGCACTTCTGTTCCTGTCAGATCTTTTCAAATGAGCAGAGTCGAGCTTGACCAGTGCTCTCACTGGGCAACCTTAGAGGGGCAAAGCCCATTGCCTTTGCTCAGCATGCAGATCCGCAGTGTGGGAGACTGCAGCTATCTGCCAGCAGCTCCTCTGGCAGTTGGGTTGCGTTACTCCCTCCTCCCCCATGCTTCTGCTTGACTTTTCATTAGCTTTCTTCTTTAAATAAATATTGTTCTTTCCCACCATTGTGAATGCATTTGTCAATCATCTGCCAAGTGGCTTAGCAGCTGGAGCCCACATCCTGAGACCTGGGAGAGCTAAAGGCACCACTCCTGTGTGCCCTTGCACCCACTGCAAGCTGGCACGTGAGAAAGAGCGCAAACAAGGAGGTCTTTATTAAGGAAAAGAGAACAGAGCTGTCAATCTGGGAAAACACAACACCAATTATATTTGCAAACAGAGGGTCAAGCGCCTGTTTCTCTTTTCCAGTAACTGCCAGTGCCCGCCCAACACCCGTCCCAAATACCACCAAAAACAGCCCCTTGCACCAAAGTCCTTGCAAGGGATAGGCAAGAGGACTCAGAGACCCGGAGCGGTCTTGGCACCTTCAAAAGGAGCTGCCTGCCCCACCATATGGGTTCTTACGGGTGATCGGTTCTCTCAGGTCACAAATTCATGAACAGCAACAGTGACTTCACATGGCACTAGTGAACCTGGGAGCAAATAGCTCATGCAAATAAAACCCCATAGCAGCACTTTGCCTGTTTACCTCTAGGGCAAAAAAGAGTTTTAAGCTCTTGTGACTAGACTTGCCGGGGCAACATGGATTTGTTTTGAGGAGGCTTCGGGTGTTTTGGAAGGTGTTTGACTCCTGCTGTGGAGCAGATATCAAGCTGCCTGATGTTCTCCGGAAGGAGATAGAGCTGTGGACTGCTGGGATCCAACACCAATGGCAATCCAGCCGCTGAGCTGCCACTGAGTGGGGCAGGAACATACACATGTGTACGTACATGCCCACATTCACATGCACACCAGGCAGGAGACCACCAGAATTTTCTCTGAACTATTCCAGCACAGTGTTTTGATTTCTACAGTTTGACACATTCCAGCCATTTAATGAGAATCTGGGAATTTTTACTGTGCTCACATTTAGGGAGTCGAGAAGAATATTCCCTGTGGGAATGTTAATCCCATACCTTGTATAGATATTGCCTGAAGATGCTTGGGTTTGGGAGGTTTTTGTTGTTTTTTTGTTTGTTTTTTTTTAAATCCAGGATCCCACAGAATATAGGAAAATGAAAAAGGTGATACATAAGTAACAGAAAATTGTGAAATCCTTTTCAAAGACTTTACATTGAAATGCATGCCTGAAACTCACTGTTGCATGAGGTAATATCACAGACATGAAAACAACTGGCTATGAATGGAGGTAAATTTCTGTATAAAATATGAAATTTACTCTGCAACCAGGAACAGGTCAGGGAGGTTATTTGTCAGGCTCTGTCAGTGCTGCACTATCACCAGTTGATTTTGGTCAGAGGATCAATAAAATGATATCTGATTTGGCCACAGTCTGGCAGCATTCAAGAAGTTACGATTTCCACAATGAGGACATGGTGTCTATCAGCCGTACAGCTATGAATTCAAGGTCAGTGGCTCTCAACCTCGTGATAAGAAAGCCTCTCTTAAGAAAATTCATATTTTACTTTTCCCCTGCCCCGAACCATGCTGCTTCTCCTTCCTTCCACTTCTCCTAAGTGCTGCTGCCACCACCATGCCCTTTCTTCTTTTCTGGCCCCCCCCACACCATGGATCACCACGTCCTCTCCCCACCTTGTGTTGTTGCCTCTCAGAGACCCATGCCAACGCTCTGCTCTGTCAATAGTTTTCAGCTGGCATCCACCCATCTGCTGCTGGAGAGAAGACTTGACGGCTTTGCTTTCTCTCCACGTACCTGTAGTTGCTGTAAAACGCTGATGGGCTTTCCAGTAAGTAGCTGCATGTGTTGGGATATATGTTTTTCCCATGTTAGAAAATACACTTTTCCCAGCCACTGAGGACTGTAAATAAATGTTCTCAACACTAAATGTATCTTTAGAACGCTGTGATTGTATTGCATTTCCATCCAAATCAAAGACAGAACAAAGATCACAAAAATAGTAAGGGTGATGCGAGGAAGCAGTTTTAAAAAATCTGCAGTTCATTAAAAAATATCCAAAACAGCACTTTCCTAATTACCACGAGGGAGCTGCTTGAGGTAATCCAAGAGTTTTGGAATAGGATTAACTGATCATCTTGTTTCACTAATATCTTTATGAGTTTATATAATAGTAGAGATGCATGGTTTATTTTCAGTGGCTTCATCTCAAATCATATAATAAGAATCAAGCTTTTTAACTCTTTTTATAAGCAGTATGATGTTTATGAAATACCTCTTAAAGTTCTTTTTAGGTCCTTTTGTTATTTTTTCTGCTCACCTTTCACTTGTGCATTTTAATAAAAAGTCATTATTTTGTGAAGAAACATCCTGAGTGCAGCTGAATTGAATCCCATTGGCAATTGCACGATGAGGATTATTGTATAAACCTTTGGACAACAGGCAGCCTCACAAAACCTAATGTCCCAAGCTGAGTTATAATATCGCATGCTGTTAAAATTACAGTCTCGTACTTATTGAGGACCATGTTTTTTGTCAACTGAATTGGTAGCGACACCACGTGGCTAAAATATAGACTGCAAATTCTACTAGCCCAAAGAATTATAAATTATAGCCTATTAATTTCTGCTAGGTTAAGAAGGGTTGCCTGTGCCCCCCAGACTGCTTCCAGTTAAGTTCACATAGACCCTAGCAAGAGAAAACTGTTTTCAACCTTTCTCATGAGTACTAAAAGAGTTAGGCAGTTAGGTATCTGATTACCCTTTAAAATATGGCCCTTTTCACTGAAACAGCTAAATATACACCACATTATTTTTGTGTGCAAATGTTGCAGTTGCCATGGGAGAGTTATATAACTGTTTGTGGGAAGGGATGTGATCCATGTAATTTCAAATAGGAAGCAAAATATCTGCAGCGAGCTCTTGGCTATATCTAGTCTATGCTATGAAACAGTGTAAGATACCCTGCCTTTGACATTATATAGGTATTTACACATGTATGTGTGTGTTATGTATCCTTATAGGTATATGTGTGTGTATGCACATTAACCACATGCACACAGCCTCCCTTAAGCATGTGTGGGAAGGTCTCTGCTGGTGGCAAAGCTCTCGCCAAGCCCCAGGTTGTGGCCACGTGGCGTTGGCCCTTCACACAGATCCTGGGGACCCTCGTGGGAACCGGCATGGCCAAGCGAGTCACCAGGCCCTGGTGGCCCCTGGGTGCTGGTCCATAGTGGGGCATCTACCCCGACAGCAGGAGCCAGGAACATCGTGATATAATCAGAGTGTTTCTAAATACCCAGCCAAAGCTCTTAGTGCACATCTAATTCCTATTCAGGAAGCACAATAACATTTTCAATATAGTGCGAGAGCATGACTATTAGTATGAAAACCACTGTCGAAAAGCTTCGCACAAGATAATAAACACAGGTGGTGCGAGGTGCAGGCAGTTACAAATCTGTGGCCACCTGCAGTAGTTCAGAGAGATAACTTGGTGTGTGGGAAGCTGGAAAAGGGTCACAGAAAACATTATGTGCTGTTTAAAAATGGTAAATGTTAACTGATGCAGATGGGCAGCAGGAGTGAATACCCACAGAGGGCTCACCACAGCCCAGACCTCGCCTGCCAGCTTGTGATCGTCACTTACAGATCAACACTCCCTTTGCAGGGTTATTTGTGAAGCTTAAGGGGAAACTGCCAAATACGCTCGCCAAAAAGAGCTTTTAAAACAAGCACCAACAGTTGTCAAGTTGTTCCGTCTCCCGTCTCCACCAAGATAAAGGGCCTCGAGGGACAATTTCCAGACTGGTTTCCATTCTGCACCCTTCCTCTTTGTTGCAAGTCTCCCTCCTGCCACGTCAGACTTCCAGCCCAAGAGAGAAACCAGCTAAGCATCGGTTGGGCTTGTGGCCCCACTGGTTACAGATGCAATCCACACTTTGGTTAGCTGTTCTTCATTCGGGAACTGCTGGCCTAGAGAGTAGCCTGCCCTAAGGACACCCATTTTTCAGTGGAAGGTGTTGAAATTAGAAAGAAGCAAAATAACTGAAGATACCACCATCTCTAACCCCCGCATATCTTCCAGAGTTTCCCATAGCCGCAGCAGAAGCAGATGTGTCTCAGCCAGCCACCCTCACTGGTACGTCCACATGCGGACCGCGAGCCAGCTTGATGCCCTGGCTCATTCTGCATTTTAACCCTCCTACTGCAGGGCGGACACCTCTGACCATACGACAGGACAGAATGCCCTTAATGACAGTTTCTGAAATAGCCAGAGTAGACCTGCTTGAGCGTATCTGCCCAAGCCCTGCCTGGTTACTGAAGCACCTGAATATGTCATCTTGGGAGGCAGAGGACCCTCCAGTGCTGGTGACTCTTAAAAATAGGAGAGACAAAAGTCTCTTGGCAATTATTTAGTTGCAGCTGTTCCCATATAACGACAGACAGGCTGGACTAGAGGACCTCTTAAGGTACTGTCTAGCACTACATGCTCTGATTTCTAATTGTAGCTGAAATTTTCAGTCTCTGGAGAGCTCTGATTGATGTGAAGGAACTTTCTACATTGATTACAATACCTAATCAAAAAAAAAAAAGAACAAAAAACCTCCAGTACCCCAAGAATAGTAATATTCCTTTGGAGCAAATGTAAAGTCTTGCTTTGTCTAAGCCTGTTAAGAGCACAAAAACATACTTGCTGATCAGTTTTGATCAGTTAAAAAAGTACTGGTTAATAAATGACAGTACATTGGTGTTACATTTAAACTTGCACTTAAAAGAGGATCAACATCCCTTTTTCATGCTTCAGTAATTATCCTTCACATCTGAAGCAATTCTTCTACTGCTAAGAAATATTTATTGGTGAAATATTTTCTCATCGGTTTTCCCAGACAAGCCTTCAAAAGTGGTCTATATGCAAAATCTTGGCCTTGTTTTCCTCATATTGCTCAAGCTTAGTGATCTCTGCAGCCTCCACACTACTAGCGACCTTTCCTTTTCTCATAGGGATACTTGAGAAGTCCACATCCCTTGGTGGATTTGTGAGCTCTTTTCTAAGCCCTGTAAAAGGAAGGATGCTCTAAAAGGATGAAAGAGTGAGGCAGCCCCTTCCCCTCAAAAAAAGAAGTTTGGAGGTCAAGAAAGAAGGATAAAGAAAGGACAGATAGATAATGTGAGATTGAAAAAAATAATGTCCTAATGTAGGTTAGAATGGTATTAGTCTAAGTTTGGGATATCAAACACTAATGTACAACACATCTTCCCCAATACATGGTGTTGTCTCTACACATACACACATCTCCTTCTTGCCATTATTCATTATTCATGTCTCATCAGGCCCAGTTATTTTCAGTGTCAGAATATTAATCACAAACTTGGTGGGATACTGTGGAACCACCCCAGGCAAGACCAACTCTATCTATGTCTTTCCTGACAGAGTTTTATACTCTTAAATACAGTGACTGACACTTTGAGACTTCCCTTTACTGACATTTCCTAATGTCAAACCTGAACCTTACTCACTGTAGTTTTCCTCTGATGCAATCAACCATTGACATGGGGAACATACAATTCCCTTTCCTGTTGCATGTTTGACAATCATCACAACCCTTCTCAGTCATCTTTTCTCTGGAGAAGAACAAATTCAAAACAATCCTAATTAATCCAGTCTTGTGTTCAAAGCCCGTTCTCATTTGTGTTGCTTTCCACGGGACTCTCTAATTGCTTCTCCTCCTCCTTGGAGAGTGATGCCCAAAACTGGATGCAACACTTCAGCCGCAGCCTTGCCACTGTGGAGTAGAGCGGAAGTATTGCTTCATGGCTCTTGCTTGCTTCATGGCTCTTGGAGGCAATACTTCTGTTTATACAGAAGTTTTAACTCCAAGTGATTTTCCAAGACAACGTGATGCTGTTGACTCATGCTTCAGCTTTGTGGGACACTACTCCCTGATCTTTTTGTGTAAAAGGGTGACTTACCTAGTTGCTCCCCATCTTGTGCCTGTCCCACTGGTTGTTACAATTTAATGTGGAACCTTCTACTTTCAAGGAATACTTAATGCAGCCAAACAAATTATGTGTTTTTTTCCTTATTGAATTTCATTCTTTTTTTCCCCCAGGCTACTTCTCCAATTTGTGAAGAGATCATTTTGAATTATAATCCTGTCCTCCAAAATACTTGAAGCCCCTCCCAGCTTGGTGTCTGTCAACACTCATTGCAAACAATGATCTCAGGAGACTTTTGAACACAGTTGTTAAGTGTTGACTTTTTGCTGAGCTGCATCACTTGTGGGGCAGTTTCTGGAAGTATTATATCTTACTGTGGATTAACAGACTCTGAGTATCTTGACAAAGGAGAGAATTTATTTACTACTACACTTCTAAAAGAGGAGTCATCCGGGCTGGCTAGCTCTGCTAATCCAGAGCAGTCCTGCAAGGACTGTATTTCTTGCTGCTCATCCATGTGTAAAAAACAAGCTTCTTGTTTTGCTCCTTGAGCCACAATCTGGGCTCTACATGCTTCTGTAACAGATGTAACTCTTGAACTGTCTTTTTTAATCCAGGCATAATGACATGTGTTGTGCATTAATTCTTTTTTTTGATGATGATGATGATGATGATGAGTCGTCAAAGGTTTTTTGTACATGTTGGCTGTTCATAGAAATACTTAACAAATGCATCTGCAGAAAACTAATACTTCTCACTAGGGTATATTTCAGATCAGGACAAGTTCTTAGTTTCTGGATATTTGATGCATACTCTGTCATCAAGGAGTGGCATTTTTTTCCATGTATATTCTTGGCTTAGTGTCATTATATTATGTGGAGCTTTATTTGGATAGGATACCTTCCCCAATTAATAAATAAAGAGATTATGAGATAAAATGGTAAATACTGAGAATATGGAGATATAGAGAACACTTTCATCTTTCAGACATGGATTTTGCAGACAATCAAATTAATGTTTCTTTTTCCTTTAATTCAGACTAAATATTCTCCTTTGTTTCAGATCCTCCTTTGGGATAAACGGCTATTGCTCCATTGACCACAGCAGAGTTGCAACATTTTATACCAGGAGGACCTGCCTCCATTATATTTCATTGAGAATATTAAAAGCAATATACTGTTCACAGAAAATGGCAACTGTACCTAGTATTCTTTCATATAGATTAAGTCATAAAAGGGTTAAAAGCATGATATGGCTCAGTAATTTAAGCTCCACTTCAGCTGCAGGCTGTGCAGTAAACATTTCATTCCATACAGCTTGTGTCATTATAATACCTAGAGGGGATATTTGGATAGGAGATCATCTGGTAGATTATTTGGTCAATTACTAAAGTTAGAGGATATGCGGAAAATACAGGATTGCTGATGCATTTGTGGACAATGCAAAAAGCCACAGGAATTTGTTACAAGAGAGAAAAGAAGGAAGATATTTCTGCAGATAATAAATAAGCTCAATGGTATTTGTAATGGGAAACCTGACTGATCTCAAATACCCCAAGTTTTCTTACTTCCACAGGTCTTCATTCACATAAGGAATCCATCATTCCTGCTTTCCTCTGACAATCTTTAATGTGACAGAGAAATTAATATGTGTGATATATTTGGACTTACATTGACATTGTGGATTCATGCACAGTTCTTGTGGCCCTTGGCTCAGCCAAGAGGACAAATAGAGCACTCAGCAAGAGTCGTTGCCCAGATCCAGCACTGAACTGCACTCCAGACTGAGAGCAGATGAGTGGAAGAGGAATCTGTGGGACCACTGTCATATACTGGGGTGTCAACAGCTTCCATGGGAGAGGGAATTTGCAAAGTGACATGCAGCATTTTTAGAATCATGAAGACAAACCAAAACATGCTTGGAAGAGATGAGGTGATTAAGAAGTGAAAAATGAGAGGACAGAGGAAGGAAGAAAGAAAGGAAGAAAGAAGGAAAGAAGGAAGGAAGGAGAAATAAAGGGAGAGAAAGAGAAAAAGAGAAAGAGAGAGGAAGAAAGAAAGAGAGAAAGAAGGGAAGAAAGAAGAAAAGAAAGGAAGGAGAGAGAAGAAGAAAAGAAAAAGAAAAAGAAGAAAAGAAAAAGAAGAAAAATAAGAAAAAGAAAAAAGAAAAAGAAATAAGGAGAAATAGGCTGAGTAGTTTAGCTGTTAGCCTCTTCACCACAAGAGTGGCAATACTAAAAAGGTTGGAGACAGTCACTGCAAATGGTATTACAGATTTATTTACTGTGAGTACCACCATCAACTATGCTAACAAGCTTTTCTGGGCAAATTTGGTGCTGAATCATCAGAGACAGTAATAACTCATCATCTCCTTTTCAGAGAAAACATAGTGGAGGGAAATATTTGAAGAAAAAGAAACAATTTCAAGCAGTTTTGTGTCAAGTTAAGGAGTCTGTCCCCATTTCCTTCAGAGGCACCACAGCTCAACAACACTCAAGGAAAGGCAAGCTCTTGCACTAGCACATGGCATCAGCTTCAAACAACTATTGTTATAGTTAGAATATATATTTCCACTGCTCTCAGGTGGCAAAGACAGTGTATATCTTTGGTCCTTCTATTAACTCAGAATTTGAACATGGAGATTATTTGACAAAAACTACCTTTGTAGCCCTCTGGAAACAAAACTAAGTTGTCTTGGTTAGTATCATTAGCTGAATTAACTTGGTTAACTTATTTAAGCAGACTTTGATTAATACTAATGAAAAAATAAACGAAGTACTGCTGTACTTAGTAGTGTACTCATACTGTACTTTGTGCTGTACCCATGTTGATAATGGTTTAAAAAACTGGTCATTAAAAGATCATTGATACTCAGAAAACTTTGAAAAATATTCTCTATAGAAATTGGGTTTTTTATGTACCAAGTTTGTCTTTCCCTCTTTTTGAGCCCTTCTAGATGTCTGCAGAAGAAAAAAATGTCAGCTGACAGAGCCCAGTCTTGAGGTACTGAATATCCTGTAGTATGGAGCTAGTTTGTCGGACTCTAACATCCTGTTCCCACACGAAAGTCTCTTCAACACAAACAGAAAGGGGGAAGTGAGACTGAGATACACACTAAATAATTGACAGGATGATGAATAAAGAGTTAAACCGGGGTCAAATTTTACCTTGCCTTGAAGACTTGCTCATGAAAAACAGCGATGGAGCGTGAGAGGTGAGAATTTCTCTGGAAAGGTCAGGCTACAGCAGCAAGGCATCAGGACTGGGCTGTACACCAGAATAGTTTTCGGGTTACCCTCTGAGTGTAGTTAACATGTTTCATCGCCTTCTTATGCACAGCAAGGTTATTCTTTTCTGATAAGTCATTGTCCCTGCATAATTACTGTGAAATAGATCTTCAGCTCTGGAAATCAACGTAGTTGGGGTGGGGTTTTTTTCCTAACCAACAGTATTTCAAAAAAGGAGGTCAGTACATAAGGAGAGGTAGATACATATGCAAATAGGTGCTTAGTTATACAGTCCCTTAAATGATCACGCGTTTGGAAGAATATTTTGATTTGTATTCTCAAATCAGCTTTAATTGCATGTATCTCTATTTATTAATCTAGCTAGCACCAGTGTGTTCTCCCTGATCATTTCAGTTTTTTAACATGATTAATTACCAAAAAAAAAAAATCCAAGATGCTTTTCTGTAGAAGTGTTGAACCTTTCTCTAATATAAATAAGTATTTTAATACGATGATTCGGGTATGTTGAGGGCTATACCCTTGGCAATGCCTGGCTGCTGTGGTCTGTGTTTCAGATGGGATCGCTCCTCATAGTTAAGAGTCTAGGTGGGGGTAGGATGATAGGATTCAAGGAGGAAGGGCATGTGGAGTGAACGGGAATTTCTGGCACATGAGACATTGTGGAGGGTCCCTTTCCGAGACTGTCCTACAGAAGTAGATTTAAGACGCTGTCATCTTTTAGTTCATGCATCAGAAAGTAAAGGACACAATGTCAGTGTTAAAATGCTGAAGGATTTACTTGCAATATTATCCGAGTTTAGATTTAACAGATGTAAGTGGGCCTAATAGTAAGTGAAGGTAATAGTATATTGTATATTAGATTTTGTATATTGTAACCAAATGTCAGGAAAAGTGGAAGGACATATGAATATCTTGGAAGCTCTAAATAATTAAGGCTTGTTCCTTCATATGTATTAGCCTTTGGCAACCTTCTCTTAGAGTTAGCAGATATTCCTATCTGCTACAGCACAACATATCTGTAATCTGACTCAATTTCCAAATGCTATCATGTGTCAGATTATGAAACTCTGGTTGTGACCAGATTAACAATCACAACCAAAAGCTGGAGTTATAAATAAAAGTCAGCTTATCTACTCACATCCGCAGTGAGACTGCACAAAAGTAGTATCATTTGGGGAAATCAGAGAAAAGAGCAGTGGAAACAAATAGCACTTCTTCCATTCAGAACCTATTGTAATCGTGGAGCATTTTAATATGTGACAACACTACGATGGTTCATGTACCAATTCTGTAATTAAAGTTCAGATGACTATGCTTTAAAGCAGCCATTCATTTTGCTTATACCTGAGGAAGATTACAGCATCTTATTCACCAATTTTGAGCACTTATTTTTTCAATTCTGAGTCAGTATTCTGAGTTTAATTTCAAATAAATTCAATCAAAGAATTTTAGCATACATTTTAAGACTTTCTATGGCTTGAAGGACCTTACTAATGGAGTGACGCTGGCTTTTGACTTACATTCTAAAGAATAAATTCTACTAGGTTAAAATTTCTAGAATTCAGGTGGAAAAGCTATATTTTTGAAATGCTCTTGCTACATTATCTATTAAAAGTTATCTGTAAATCTGTTATGTTTGCTGGAAATGAATAGTATGAGGACAAAAGTGAATAAGTGAAGGGTGCCAGAGTTGGGAAAATATAAAGGATTTAGGCAGACAGTGGCTCTGCAAATGGCTGCGCTGATGGAAGGCATTACTTTAGCGATCTTGTGCTGAGATGCTCTTAATAAGAGCTGATGAGACTTTAATACAAGGGTAAATTAAGAAACACTCAAGGAGCCTGTGGAAGGGATGCATACATCTTACTCAGCCTCAGTTCATATCAACAGACATTAGTCATAGAGACATACCCATGCTCTTTGGGGGACAGACACCCTTTCCTCTACCACTTGTTGGCCCAAACCCAGAGGCTTACTGCCACAACCTGCTGCCTCAATTTATCATCCCTTCAGATCTGCCAGCAGAAAAACTTGCATGAGTACTCTTATATCTGCCTCATCTGGATCACATGGGCTGGTTTAAACAGCTTAAATAGGAAACATGCTGACCAAACAGACTTTGTCTGAAGCTGTTTAGTAAGGCTTCAGATGAGTATCTCCTCTGCAGGGGTAGTAAGCCCTGCCAGGGGAAAATGAAGAAGAGTTTAGGACAGGTTCTTGATAATTCTCCTTTTCTAAGGGCAGTTAGATGTGGCAGAAGAAATTTGTCCTTGCGTTACTTCAGGGCATGTTTATCTAATACTGAGGAACTGACTCAAAAAGGAAGTCTGTATTTTGTATTTTGTCTTGTACATGTAAAGCCACACCATAAAGGATTTGTTCATTTCTCATCTGATCAAAATTGCCCCAGGTTCAGATCTTGCTCTAGATCTTAGGCCCCTCCACGGTATAATTATTATGACTGACTGGAGACACAGCCAGGTCAAGAGCTTGGGTCACATTTAAAAACATCTGTGACACCAGAGGTAACTCAACTAGTCACAGCCCTTCCTGGTTGGTTGGGCATGGGAACAAAGTAGTGGCAGGAACCTTCTGGGTCAAAAATTCCTGCAGGTTTCTATGTCATATACCCCCATCACAAAGTTATTAATTCCCACTCTGAAAGCACTGGCTACTCCTGTTTAAAAAGATGCTAATAGCCAGAAGCTATCTCTTTATTTCTAGCTCCAGTTAGCTGGAGGCTGAGCCTTCTGATTATAACGTGCTGGTCCCATGAAGGGAAGCGTTAACCTGCTTCCGGAGCCTCTACTAGGTCAGAGATGCCTGGATGGTGCGTATAGCTCCTGTGATCCATAAGGGAGTATCTCCCTGGGCACGTGCATCAGATTCATTAGTGAGACTCCAGCAAGGCAACAGGAACACTTTTGCCAGAGCCTAGGGACGTATCACTGGTGGTTGTGACTGATGCCCATGTCACACAGATCCCCAAGGAGTGATAACAGCCTAGTCCTCGTTGAGTGTTATCAGCCGTCTCTCCAGACTTATCACTGCTACCCTCTCTCATCTGATATGATACTGTGCCCTTGTCCTCATCAGGCTCACATCCTTTCAAGCCACCCTCCTCCCTCTGCTTCCCACAGCATTATCCTCACAATCTGTCTGCATCTTGTCACCCATCTTATCTCTCATCACGCACACAAAGCTCTTCTTTCGCCCAAGCCCTGGCCCCTTTTACTCAGACCGGTTTTTGGCCTTCACAGAGAGCCAGTACCAGAAAATGAAACAATGAGCACTGCTACAGAGGATGGAGGCACCTACCATGGTTTTGAGACACCTTTGCGCCTTCCTTACTCTACATTGTCTTGGATGTTGGCAAGTTTTCCCTGATACAATAACACTATCCCCAGCTGTCTATGGGCAAAGCTCTCTGTCCAGAAGTCCTCCGTGCTGTGTACTCTTTGTGTGCATCCAGGGGACAAATATACCAGCAAGCACACTTCCCAGGTGCATAACCAGCACCACCCAGCTGCATTGCTCTGCTTCAGCTTGGTACAAACCAGATCGTGATACAGACGAACCCTACCAGTTATGAAGGAAGAAAGGGAGATTGATATTGTTCAATCCCCTTTCTTTGTAGTTACTTCATGGAGACATTATTTTGCTGGATGAATGGTACAAACTTTTATAATAAATAAAAGAAAAAGAAAATACATTCTAGGTAAAACTTAGTTCTTGAACATGTATCAGCCATGGATAAGATAAACCATTAAGATAAACTAAATAAAAAAAAACATATTATTTTCACTTGTGATATGTTATCTGTATTTCAAGTGTACCTTCCTGTAATCCTGTAATTTTATTTCACATGCATATAATGCCTTTACTGATGTTGATCTACACAGCCTCCTTAAAAGGGAAATAGTTTTATTCCTCTTATAAACAGAGGAGACAACTATGGGATGCAAAGAGGGATGTGTCTTGCCCAGCATTATACACAAAGGTTGTGGCACCAATTGTTATAGAACCTAGATTTCATGCTTGATATAAAAATCAACTTTTTGTCACTGTGATTTAGACCATGAATATTTTTCAGTGTATAGAACAGAAAACCATATTTTTCCTTTGGGTGTACCTCTTAATTCCCTCTGCACCCTTGCTACTATATCGCAGACTATCATATTTGAAAAGAAAGGAAACATAATGTGATTGAAAAAATGTGGTTTAGATAAACAATCATAGTTTCCTGATTTCTTATGCAAATTTTATAGTATTAATATACGGAGATAGGCTCAAAATTTCTTCTTTCTTTTCCTTGCTTTCTTCCTTCTTTTCTCTTTCTCTCTCTCTCTCTTTCTTCTTTCTTCCTCTTTCTTTCTTTTTCTTTTTGCTTTCTTCTTTCTTTCCTTCCTTCCTTGCTTTTTTCTTTCTGTTTCTTTCTCTTTTTCTCTTTCTTTCTTTTTCTTTTCATTCCTTCTTTCCTTTTCTTCTTTCCATCTCTCTCTTTTTCTCCCTCACATCCCCCATACAGCAAGTATTACGAATATTTTAATATAGTAAATATGTGACTTTTTGCTGGGACATTCATGAATTCAGGTCACTGTCCTCTCCACTCAGTTACATTATTTGCAGATCTTCTGCAATTAATAGCTCATTTTTTCCAATGATTTGAATTTCCTCTTCAGGTTCACAAAGGAGCCTATTCTTGACTATGACATTTCCTTTGGTGGTAAAGACCACCAAAAAAGAATGCAGAAGGGTCACTAATTTTTAGATTAGACAGTGCATAAAAACAAAACAAAAAAGTAGAACTAAAATCCAAAACTGCAAACTCAGTTTCAGTATTCAAATGCACTTACACTACAAGGAAGGGAATCTTTCTCAGCACAGCTTCTTGAAAAAATGTCTAGCATTTCCTTTTCACTTAGTCAAGATTTACTGACATTACAAAATTGACTTATCTATACAATGAAAAAAGCAGCTATTCCAAGTATTGCACTGAGGATAAAATGTATGTTAACATTAATGCTACCTATCATTACTTTGTAAACAGAAGATTATTTACCCTGTGAGAAAAGACAAGTCAGAACCAAGCTAAGGTAACCACATGCATTAACTAAAAAAACAGACCAAATGTGAATTGGGCTTGGAGTTTCAAAACAGGGAAAATATCAAAGTTAAGCTAAATCTGAAATAAATTACACTTAAAAATAAATCTCATTTGTTGACTAATATTTTGTCACATTCTCTGTGGAGTCCTAAATTCTGAGAAATTTAGCATGCAAATGAGAAATAAGGAGGAGAGAAGTAGGCAGCTGAACAATAGTGAGAAAGACAACTATAAGTTAATTTGCGATGTGTTCTGCCCAATATTGATGAAGATCTAAAAAAGTTCTTTATACGTACATGTAAATCCAAGTGTTGGTGTGATTCAAATGAAACTCTTCCTAGCTCAAATTCTACTTTCAGATCCTATATGCCCCACTGAAATAAATAAAGCTTGCTTCAGAAAGTGAAGGAAGCTGAATTTGGTTCCCTGGCTCCATTAGTTATTTTGATCAGAGTGCCAGAGTTAACCAGCAATGCTTTGTGAAGTGCAACATTAACAGGCAGACTCCCTCGTTTGCCATTTCTACAGTGCCTAAAAAATAAAGCATAATGTAGCAATAGCATAAACACACCAAATATGGAACTGATGACCAGGAGAATACAGTAAGATGTTTGCCATTTCATGCTTTGTTTTTATAAGAATATCGTGAATTGATTGCACTGTTTTCTGCTCTTCTGTATTAATAGCAAATATTAAAATCAGCAAAGTTACAAAAGAAACCTGTAGCCTTGCTTCCTATTTCCATAATATGCATAGAAGCTCAACTCTACTTGTATCCTGCCAGGTATCCCTGGAGGGATGGACTGAACACATGCACTCCTATTTATTTCTGGGACTTTGAAAGGAATTGAGAATACCTTGCCACTTGAAGAACTGGGCCAGTCATGAACAAACCTTCATGCAATAGTCCTCAGTTCAAAGCTGCTTTAGTGGCTCTCAGAAGTGCACACAATTAAATTTTGCAAGATGAGGACCTGGTCCTAGCTATTGCTTCCCTGGAAGGGGTAGAGGAGGAAACAACAGAAAAGCGATGCAGGTAGGGAAGAGACTGAGAACTGGGTTCTGACTGCTGTCTGGGGGCAGGAGGAGGGCAGTCTCCTGTCTTGCCTTCATAGCACCTGATACTCCACACAACTAGCCTGTTTTCTAATGACAGTAGCTGTACACAGTCTAGCTTTCCAGGGTCCTAGAATAAGCAACATTTGAAGCAGAACATTGCTGTTTTGGTGGTCTGAGGAGTCTGCAGCCTTAGGAGATGTCGCTCTTCTCTAAGACTAAAATAAGCCTGAGCTCACCACTTAACCAAATTAGTCACTAGGTGAAGCATGTGGCATATTTCACACATAAACCCAAAGAAACAGGCAATTTGGTCAGTCCCGAAAGCCAACAGATGCAGAGGCTGGTGATTTCACAAGAGGAGCGACTTCCTCGGAAGCTGATCTGTTGCTGGATGTGCTCTGTGGCCAATACCAAAGACATCTTGCATATGGGTATCTGTCCATTCGCTTTCCTAGTTGGCCTTATAGGTTGTAGGCAAAACATAGATCACTCAGAACTTTATATTTGCACTGAAAAGCAACTAGAAGTCAAGGTATGCACTCCAATGTGACATGTTCAGCTTCCTCTGCAATGCTGTATAAATTGTACTTTTGTACACAGTCTATGTTGGTGATATCGGCATGACGATTTACTCTGCCTACGGGTTGACAAAGAGTTCAGTTGTGTGCAGGAAGCTACAGGCAGTGCGTATTAGCAGGTATAGCCTCCCTTGCTCTGCATTTGGTGAGAAAAAAAAAAATTGTGCAATGATTCTGTTCCACATCCTCTGCTACATTTTGCAAAGCTTGGACACATTTTGGAGTGACTGTCCATGAGATAAGCGGATGAGTTGTAAGAGGTTCTGAATTTGACCGTAGTATGCGTCCTAGCCCCTGATTGCTGCAAGATGGAAAAATATTTTTGCTGACCAGAGCAAAAGTAATTCTTGCACAATAGTTGCTGCTGGGTACAGTAATGGAGAAAATAATAAAATTTTGCTAACTGCATTGCACTTCCTATTTGAATATATTGGGCTTGACTCATCTACACGGACACTACTTTTGCTCTTGTTTTTACAGCTCCACTTATTCACACTGTAAAGCCACTTATCTCTAAGTGGTGTGAAGGGAGGGTCAGTGTTAGGGAAAATGGCCTCGCAGTTCTGAATATTATATCCTCTTCTCGGTAAAGGTGGCAATGGGCCCTGTGCCCATCCTTGCCCAGTTTCCAGAGACACCCAACAGAGAACATTAAAATGTGTCCTTGTTATCTTTTATAATCACATTTTTACTTTAAACTCAGCAAAAAAAATATTTATTGTTAGCTGAGTATGCAGTATATACCCCTGGTTTGGTTGAGTCTGTACCAGAAATAACTTAGCGGGACAGTAAATGAGTTGTGCCATTCAACATGCTGAATCCTATCCCCAAATGTTTGAACAGAGTCCATCTTTGGGAAACATAGTTGGAGAAAACAGGGCTTTTTATGTATCATGCAATAGCTAAATAGAAAATGTTGACTCTCTGTCCTACCTCAGATAATACTGTAGGTTTTAAATAGAGATCTGACATCAAAATCCATCCCCACACAGAGATGGTGCCTGATTGGGTTACAACTGGTTTCTGTTCCTGACATCCTTCAAATTGAGTGACTAAAAATACGACGGCGTGTGCGCATGGGGTGTTATTTAGCAGGATGGTTATGCAGAATATTTGAATAGATAACCTGGTTTCAAAGCTTGCACCTGCTAGGGTCACAGCCCTGCAGTGTACAGAGACAGGTGGCATGAGTGTCCAGCAGAGACTGGCCTCATACAAATACCTTGCACCCAGCGATGAACCAGTCCAGAGGGACTGCAATGGTTTGTCTTTACCCAAAACCCCCCAAACTTCCAAAATCACACTTCCCCTTTTGCATGGTGGTGGATACGTGGCCGTGGGGAGGCCTCACACCCAGCTGAAGGCAGGGAGCAAGAAGGGGGGCTGGGGGCTGGCCATGCCCCGGGGGACCCACGGATGACCGTTTTCACCCACCAGTGACCAGGGCCTGCGCAGCACGTCCCTGAGGGCAGAGGGGACACGTGGAGGGGACCATGGCATCCTGCAGCCCACCTGGGGCAAGGGGAGGTGAGGCGGCCACTTGAGGCTCAGCAGCCTGCTGCGGGGGGGGGGAGGTGAGGCATGGTGGCCACCTGAGCCATGGCAGCCCATGGTGTGGCGTGGAGGCCTGTGGCAAGGCGAGGCACAGCGTGGCGGCCACCTGAGGGGTGCTGGCCCATGGCAAGGCACGGTGGCCCACCAGGGGCATGGTGGTCTGTGGTGAGGTGAGGTGCGGTATGGCAGCCACCTGAGGTGTGTGAAGTGGCCCAAAGTGAGGTGAGGTGAGATGTGTCATGGCAACTGCCTGAGGCATGGTGGCCCACGGCGAGGCAAGGTGAGGCACAGTGTGGCGGCCACCTGAGGCACAGTGGCCCAGGGCAAGGTGAGGTGAGGTGGCGCAGAGTGGCCACCTGAGGCACAGTGGCCACAGCAAGGTGAGCTGAGGCACAGCATGGTGGCCACCTGTGTCATGGTGGCCCACAGTGAGGTGAAGCATAGTGTGGTGGCTGCCTGAGGCAAGGCAGCCTGCGGTGAGGCGAGGTACGGAGTGGTGGCCACCTGAGGCGTGCTGGCCCACGGCAAGGCAAGGTGAGGCACAGTGTGGTGGCCACCTGAGGCACAGAGGCCATGGCGAGGCGAGGTGTGGTGAGGCACAGCGTGGCGGCCATCTGAGGCGAGGCAGACTGCGGTGAAGTGAGCTGAGGCACGGTGCGGTGGCCACCTGAGGGGTGGTGGCCCACAGCAAGGTGAGGTGAGGCACAGTGTGGTGACCACCTGAGGTGAAGTGGCCCACGGCGAGGCAAGGTGAGGCAGTGTGGTGACCGCCCGAGGCATGGTGGACCATGGAGAGGCGAGGTGAGGCACAGTGTGGTGGCCACCTGAAGCATAGTGGCCATGGTGAGGCGAGGCGAGCTGAGGCACAGCATGGTGGCCACCTGAGGGGTGGTGGCCCACAGCAAGGCACGGTGGCCCACCAGGGGCACGGTGGCCCACGGCGAGGCGAGGTGCAGCACAGCGGTCACCTGCGGTGCGGTGGCCCACCAGAGGCGAGGCGAGGTGAGGCGAGGCGAGGCGCGGC
>NW_020448719.1:198205-271741 GCF_003343035.1 Apteryx rowi
GGGGAGCCGCCCGGCGTGCGCAGCAAGCTGCTGCTGCCCTACGAGGAGGCGGCGGGCGGCGGGGTGCTGCTGGCCGGCTGGACGCAGGCGGAGGGCAGCTGCCAGGTGTGGGAGCGCCCGGCCTACCGGCAGCGCTTCAACCGCAGCGAGGTGGTGAGCTGCCTGCCCGACGGCTCCACCGCCGGCGTGGTCTTCGAGCTGGCCGGCTCCTGGTACCTGGCCGTGGCGGCCACCTACTCAGAGGGCGACCGCGGCGCCCGGCTGGGCTGCGAGCCGGCCCAGTCAGATGCCACCACCGCCATCACGGTGCGCCGCACCGACAGCCTGCTGTCCAGCGAGGAGCTGGCCGTCGTCAAGTACAACGGGGACCCGCTGCACTTCGTGGACGCGCTCCGCTGGGAGAGTCGCCTCTTCTTCCCCTACTACAAGCTGAAGGCCAAGCTGGGCGATGACGGGGAGCTGCCGAGCATGGCCGTGCTGCGCCAGCTGCGGCCCTCGGAAAGCGCCTTCATGCTGCAAGGCCAGGTGTATCTGGACTGTGGCTGCAGGAGCCTCGTCGTCTCCTCCAGCCTCGTCCGCCAGGGAGCGAAGGGCTGGTGGGTGGGTGTTTTCCACCACAGCTGGAGCACCAAGACCTGGAACAGCACTGCTGTCTGCATCTTCGGGATGGAGGAGATGAGCGAGCAAGCCTGCGTTTCCACGCACTTCGCCGGGAACGGGAACCCTTGTGTAAGTTGTGGCACCGCTTTTCTTAAGCTTTGTCCCTTCAAACCGTTGTTGTCACTGTTGTTGTTGCCGCTGCTTTACTCCATCAGGTGTCCGAGGCAGACAGACCTGAAGGCTCGCGAAGTTCAGAGGAACTTCTGAGCTGGGCCAGGCTTTGCGCGTCAGCCCTGGCTCTGTCAGCCCTGAAAATCTCTCTAGCGCTTTGTGTTTCTACAGAGCTGATCCGCTAATGGGTCCTTGCAGGCTGTCTGATGGGTAGTGCCCTTCCCAGTCCCGTTCCAGGAAAGGCATGGAGGAAGGAACACCTGAGGGCATCCTGGCTCAGGCGTGCACCCGTTGCTGTCAAGGATTAGTCATACTTCACTGTATTTTTTATAGAGCCTAGATAAAGCATTTCCTACCTTGTTCTGTGCGTTCACATCTCATGTCATTGCAGCTACATCAGAAGTGAAAAAAAGCCCATCAAAGTGACTCCTGTGCACTGGGCTGCGTGCATTTTTATGCCTGTTGCTCACTAGTTATTTATGATTGCTTGCGTGGTGGCGGGTGTTTTCCAAAACTCCCAGGATTGTCCCTGCTCGGAAGGGCTCACAAAACCCACCCGAACATGTATACACAGCAGACAGCCATAGTCTCTTTGCTGATGTGGTGGTTACGTTTTTACAGCAGTGGTATCCCATGGAGATCCCCTTGTCACCTACTTCTGCAACACTGTCCCTTCAGCTCCTGCATCCTTTTAGAGTCAGCTGTTCGCAGGGAGGGCAGGGTGGGCAAGGCTGCCAGGTTTGCTATGGCCATGGCAACTAGTAAAACAATCAGCTAAAAATGTAATTCAAGACAAGAAGCTGCTTTCGCAAGGCCCTTCCATGCTTTTAAAAGTCACATCCCTCAGAAGTCTTCAGTTCTGTAGCAAAAGGAACAATGCTGAAATGCTGTAGTTCTCGGGGAGGACTACAGGGGATCGAGCCTTCATAATGAAAGCCCTGACCTTTTGCAGCTCCTCCTCCATCCATGGACTCTGCAGCTTCACCCCTCAATTCTTCCTCTGGTAGGACAGGCATTTGTTGTAAACTCCTTGAAAGAAGTCTAGGAGATTTACTATCGCTCCTTGACTTCCAAGATCTAGCCCGTAGCAGAGCACAGTGCTTGAGATTCTTCCAGACAAAAACTACCAGAGGGCACATATGATTCAATCTGCTCGTTTCCCTACTGAATTGCAAGACTGCTGCTGGTGTTAAAGGACCATAATTATGAATGAGAATCTGTATGTAGGTGAAACAACTGTGCTGAAGTCAATACCAAAAGACTTATTTCAACAGAGCCAGAACCAATCCTTAGATTTTCAATGACAGTTTATAACCTACTGCATGATTTCTGTGTTGTCACGTGGCAAACGTACTGAATGAAGTTCAAGTCTCCTTGCATCCCAAAATACACATTTGCTGTTTGGATTTTGAATTTGTATTCTTTGTTTTGAATTACTCATGGGGTTTCCTCCCTGGAAAACAAAGGTACTTTCTGAGCCTGCAAAAGCAAAAAAGGAACATCTCTGCACAGCAGATCCTTAATAAATACATTTCAAAGCCTGATGTTAGAAATTCCAGTTAAGTCTTTCGGAATTTATAGAGTATGGTAATGGCAGATATTTCCATCTGATCTGTGTTCTTCTGAATCCCCTATCTTCATTGTACCTGGGTGTCTGAATATGGAAAGCCGATGTTCCTCTTGTTTAAGGATAGGTCTGATTTAGCTCAAACTCCTGTTATCCCAAAGTTACTTTCATGTCCCAAAAGGCTTGTCCCTTCTCGGAATGTAGGTTGTGTTTGGCCATAACACTGAAGAATCTCAGCATTAAAAATGTTTAAAATGACTGCTTAATATTATGTCCCTAACTGTAACGATGTAGTTAATTTTGATACTCTGGCACAACGATAAATACAGCTTACTACTGACAATAAAAGGGTATTTAGTATTTTTTAAGATAGCAGACATCAGAGAGTTGAGCAGTAATATGGCCTGTAGCATTAGATGACTAATGATGCTCCCTTTTTAAGCTAATTATATGTGTTTGTAGTGTATAAACATAGAAACAAATGCAAGTTTTTCAGCTTTAATATGAATTTTTTTAGAACAGAAGGTTAGACTAGGCTAACGCAGAATAAGTTTATAGATGCCATGTCCATATGCTGCTGTTTCTGAGTTGATTTAATCCATATCCTTTTACTGTCTCTCACCAAATCATATGAGTCCCTGCAAAAGTGGAACATGTCCATGGACTTAAAAGTGTACTGGGTTCAGAACCAGCAGGAAAATAGTGCCTAGCCTGTTGGTCAGTATGGAGCATATAAGAAAGGTGTGTATAAAAGCTAGCAGTGACTCTGGCCAGAAGGGAGCTCCATGTGGGCCCCGAGCATCAATAGCATGCTGTAGAAGATGTGTAGACATGCAGCAAGCAGCAGGGCTTACGTGTGCTTTACAGCCCAGTCCCGGTAATGAGCGTGTGAATGTGTTGTGCCTGGGATTCGCGTTCTGTACAGCGTTTGTGGCTGGTGGACTGTGTTGAACATAACCCTGATTTTTGCCTTGAAGATATCATGTGTTATAGGGTGCTGTGGGTCTTAGGCTTCTTTGCCTGGTACACTTGAATTCCAGAGCTCAGGCATGATGTGGTCTCGTATGTGAATATGGATGCATCCTGTCAGTTTATGAAGGGACTGAAAACACAGGTTTTTTCACTGTAGGAATACAGTTTATAGTGAGATGGTATGTTAGGGATTAGTGCCAGCTTTGTCTTTCTTCTTATCTTGCCATTCTTCAGATCTTTGTCGATACTCTCATTATCTTTAGGCAAGACATCTTACTTATCTGTGCTTGTACTTGCATTGCCTTGGCACTGTGTCTCTAGCAGTACTCTGCGAGGGATACTCATCCCGAGTTGTTTGTGCTTCTGAATTCCCTGATACTCTAGTCATGCATATGCTACCCTAAGTTCAGTCTGGTACTGAGCTTTCTGGCCCTACCCCAGCAAAGCACTTAAGAGCATCTTTAACATCAGGTGTATAAGAAGTTCCATCATCTTCAAGGGAACTGCCCATGCATCTAGAGTTAAGTATGAACTTGAGTACTTCGCTGGATTGGATCCAAACTGCTTAGCATCCTGTAGGAACTCATTTTGGGTGTGTGACCTCTTTGGTGTTGCATTGCTGTTTAGCCCACATTTGACATTTGCATTAGGTTTTAACGCTGGATTTGAGTCTGCCATTCTGAATGATTGATTTTTCAGATCCTTGCTTACCAACTTTTTCAAAAAGTATGTGACTCTGCCACAAATTGTGTGGAATTGCTGCTTATGAGAACAAGCTAATTCTGCCTTCATTTCATGCGGTAGTATGCACAAAGCATTTTTGTCAAGTTGTCTGTGTTTATTTTCAATGCATATATTATTGGATTTCCAGAGATATGATCCATAATTAGCAAGAGGCAAGCCTCAAGCAAAATTCTGTGAACATTTTAGTTTTCTGTTCTACTTGTTTTTCTCTGATCCACACTTAATTTTGAGTATAGCCAGTTACACACACTGTTGAGGTGTATATGTTAAAGGCCTTGCTAGCGTAAACTACACGTACATCAGTGTGTCTTCACAGTTTCCTTAGCTGTTAAATGTGAATTTGCCAAATCTCATCCTCAGTTTCTTCTCAGAAACCTGATTGAACAATAACGGACGTTTTTGGTGGATTGCAATGATGAAATGGAAGCTGCCTAGCTAAAACATGAGGAATATTGGAATTTGTCACAAACTTGTTCCAGTACCTAGTGAACTTACAGCAAGCCTTTCCTTCCATTGCTCTGAGACTGAAGGGAAGCTCCTAGAATCTCAGCTATATCCCAGTGATAGGGATCTTGCAGACCATAGATAAGCAGATGAGTCGGAAAAGAGTGCTCAAATTAGAGTACATCAACAGGAGAGAGTTGCAGGATGTTACCTAACCACAGTGACAAATCTGGAAATTAGGTTCACAGTTGGAGAAAGTGAAATGGGAAGAAAATGACTCTACAATTTTACAGGAAGAAAATATATTTAAAAAAAACATATTAGGCTTGTAACTGAAAGACAGAGGGAGGTTGTTGCATTTTGTATTAAGATGTTTATTTTATGATGTACTAAAGGCTAAGTGGCTGGCTAGCTCCTAAATGATAAGATAACTTTGTTGGATTTCCATCTGCTGTTTAATGCAAGTAAAAATATACAACAGCCTGCTCTTTGAATTTTTGCATTTTTCATTGAGAAATAAATATGTGAGTTGGTATATGCCCCTTAATTTATAAAGCACAATTTGGAATCTTGGAACAAATTTTAGCTTTCCCTTCTCTACAGAAATCAGGTGTTGAAGTCAACAGAGCCACATCAGTTTAATCATGGCCAAATTTGCAAGAATGACATCTGAATTTTTGTGGTAACTCATTTCAAAGTGAGTCAAGATCTTCTACTTAAGTAAAGATTTACTAAATATCATTTGGTATCAGGATTGGACATGTAATTAATTTTCTAGTAGTAAAGTCATTTCCTGTGTATTACCAGAGTGCTAGTATTTCATCTGCTGTTTGACAGCTGTGCAGATTTCTAGAGTTAACATTGTCTTATTGCTGAGTGAATATTTCTGTCTGGCTACAATGAATCCTCAGTTTGTCTCTGTTTGGTGTGGGAAGTAAGCCACAGGAGTCTCATAAACTCTCAAATGATCAGTAATGAAGAGTTGCTTTTAGTCATCTGGCTTTACCAGGTGTTTTTAATGGAAACTTCTGAGGGCCTTGGGGAGCTCTTGAATAGAGGATTCATTTCCTTGGGATCACAGAATCACAGAGTCATTCAGGCTGGAAGGGACCTCAGCAAGTCCCTAGTCCATTCTCCTGCTCAAAACAGGATCGTCTGTGAGGTCAGACCAGGTTGCTCAGGGCTTCATCTGGTCAGGTCTGGAAACCTTCAAGGATGGAGAGTGCCCAGCCTCTCTTGGCTCCTGTTCCACTCTTTAACTGTCCTTATAGTGTTTGCTTTTTTTTTTTTTTAATCTCCTGTCCAATTGGAACCTCCCATGTCTCAATCTGTGGCCATTATCTCTAGTCATCCTGCGTGCAGCTCAGTGAAGAGCCTGGTTCTTTGGTCTCTCCAAAGCTATCTCTTCTCCAGGCTGAACCTGGTCCCTCGGCCTCTCCTCATAGGTGCTCCATGCCCCAGCCATCTGAGTGGCCCACCACTGAACTCGCTCCAGTTTATCAATATCTGTGCTGTCCCCAGATCTGGACACAGTATCCCAGATGCAATCTAATATGGGACAAGTAAAGGAGATGATAATCACTTTCATCAATCTACTGGCTATGCCCCTGTTGATACAGCCCAGGATGCTGTTGCTGCCTCGGTACATTGTTTAGCCTACTGCCCTCCAGTACCCTTGAGTCCTTTTCAGCAGAGTTGCTCTCCAGCCAGTCAGTCCCCAGACCATACAATTACCGGGGGTTAGTCCATCCCAGGTGCAGGACTTAGCATTTGTCTTTGTTGAATTTCTTGAAGTTCCTGTCAGCCTATTCCTTCAGCCTATCTAGGTACCTCTGAATGGCGGTCCTGTGAGAGTATCAACTCATTTTGGTGTCATCCACAAGCTTGATCAGGATGCTTTCAGTGTCTTCCTCCAGGTTATTGATAAAGATGTTGAACAGGACGGGTCCTACGTTCCCAGAGGAACTCCACCTGTAACCACTCTCTAGGTAGAGTACAAACCATTAACCAGTACCCTTTAAGCCTGATGATCCATCCAGTTTTTCATCCATCCAGTAGCCTTCCCACCTAGACTGTAACATCCCGACTTGGATATGAGGGTGCTGCAGGAAACAGTGTTAAGAGCCCTGCTAAAGTCAAGGTAAAATGACATCCGCTGGTCTCCCTTTGTCCACAAATTGAGTGATTTCATTATAGAAGGCAATCAGGTTGGTCAGGTATGGTTTATCCTTGGGCAATCCATGCTGGCTTTTCCCAGTCACCTTCTTCTCCTTCATGTGCCCAGAAATTGCATCCAAGAGGATTTGCTTCATGATTTCCCAAAGGAATAGGTGAGGCTGACCAACCTGTGGTTCCTCAGGTCATCCTTCTTGTCCTTTTTGAAGATGTGTGCAACGTTTGCCTTTCTTCAGTTGGAGACTTCACCTGATCTCCACAGCTTTTCAAATATGAGAGGGAGTGGCCTTGCAATGATATCAGAGAGCTCAGCATCTTGGCACAGATCCCATCTGGTCCCCAGGACTTATATGGGTTGGGATTTCTCAAGAAATCCCTGGCTTGAGCCTCTTCCAATATTAGTAGTTTCTCTCCTACTTGAACTCTGTAGGCACAAAGGCCTGCTGGTGAAGAAAGAGCCTCATCGGCGTCCACTGTCACTAAATCACCTGCCCCATTCAGCAACAGGCCTGCGTTTTCCTTATGTATTCTTTTACTACTCATATGGTAGTAGAAGCTCTTCTTGAAGCCCATGACATCCCTTACCAGTTTCAACTCTAGATGAGCTTTGGCTTTCCTAGTACAATTCCTGCGCATCCTGGCAATTCCTCCTTTGTAGCTTGCTCCTGCTTCCACCTCTTCTATACTGCTTTTCTACATTATAGTTCAGTTGTGAGTTTCCTGCTTAGCTGAGCGTCTCTCCCGATACATCTACCTGTTTTTGTGAGTTTTCATGCTTGGAGGAGGTTGACCTGAAAGACGTGCTGGCTCTCTTGAACAGCCTTTCCCTTCAAAGCTGCTTCTCATGTAATCCCATTTGTCAGTTCCCTGAAGAAGCTTTCCTTCAGGAGTCTGCTCTCCTGAAATCCAAGGTCTGTGCTCTGCTATCCTCTTTCCTCACCACCCTGAACTTAGTTATTTCCTAGTCACTAGAGCCAAGGCTGCCATTGATTATCACATCTCCACTCCATTCTTCCTTGTTTGCAAGTAGCAAATCCAGGACAGTATTACCTTCACTGACTCATCTGGCATCTTTATTAAGAAGTTGTCCCTTAGATGCTCCAGAAATCTCCCTGAATTGCTTGCTTCCCATGTGTTGTCCTTCCAGCATATATCAGGGAGTTAAAGTCTCCCATAAGAGCCAGGGCTTATGATTTGGAGACTTCTTCAAGTTGCTTGAAGACTTGGTTCACTTCCTCACCTTGTTTGGGTGGTCTGTAACAAAATCCCACCACGATGTGCTCAGTGGTCTCTTCTCTCATGTGACCCCCCAAGTTTTCACCCAGCCTGCCATCCGTCCCATAGAAGAGCTCCATACAGTTGAGCTGCTCCTTTGCAACCCCCCCCCTTTTTTTTCCCTGGCTTCTCTTTCCATTCATCACCGCACTCAATTGTGTGAGCAGTGCCACCACATCTTAGTTATTCCAAAGCAGTCACAGTTCTGCATCCATACACAGAGCTCCAGCTCCTCCTGCTTGTTTCCCAGGCATTTGTGCACAGGCACTTGAGGTGGGACCCCTTTCACCCTGTTTCATCCTTCCTGAGGGCACTCTCACTCTTGTCGCCCTGCCCTATGAACTTACCACCCCAACTTCCCTTTCCTCATTCAACTGCAAGCTATAGTCACCTTCCTCTGAAATACTTAGTTTAAAGCCTTCCTTGCCAGGTTGGCAAGCCTGTAGGCAAAGATGCTCTTACCCTACTTTGTCCAAGAGATCCCATCTCTCACTAATAGTCCTCATTCCTCAAAAAGGACCCTGTAGGACTGATAAAACCTGGGCTCCCATGTCCTTCGTTTTACCCCATAGCTCTATAGTCACTCTTGATTCACTGTAGGTCTCCCTTGGCAGTGTTTGTGGTGTCCATGTGGATGCGCAACAAGGGATAGTAGTCCGAGATATGGAAAAGCACTGCCAGTTTCTCTGCAATGTACTGGATCTGGGCCCCTAACAAGCAAAAAACCTCTCTTGAAAGCACAACTGTTTGGCAGATGTATGCCTTCATCCCACGCAGAAGGGAATCTCCAACCACTTGTCATGCACCACTTCCTCTTGCTCTCTGCTAATGCTCAGTTCATGCCCAGCTGGCTTTGAAGCCTCCCTTAATGGAGCTTGTTATCCTTCCTTGGTTGTTAGGGCTCTTTACTGATTCTGTAAATTCAGATCTGAGGGCGGAGAAGGAGCTTTTCTCCTGCTGCCAGAAGCAACAAGCTTCCAGCCTCCCCCATCTCAGGTCTCCATCGGTCACTTATTAAAGTGTAGCCTCTAACTGTCCCTCCTTACTTGCATTGTGAGGCTCACGATCTTACCTCTGCAAGGTCTCTGTGAAGACCCTCTGGTTTCCTGTTCATTCTCCCCAATACTGACCTGCGGTGGTTTGTCTTCCTTCCATTGCTGTGCAATACACCAAGAAAAAAATCCTCATGGAAATCAAATCTTGGAACAGTTCACCTCCTCATTCCTTAGCCCTAATAAATCCTGATTGCGTGCACCAATATTTAAATTTGTTACTCTCTGATGCAGTAAAAAGTGACACAGGAGGCTGAAGGATGCTGAAGTTAAGAAAGAAGAATGAGGCTCCAGAAGCTTTTTCCCTTTGGGAAAGGCATTTATGTGTTCCAGTAAGCTCGAGTGTTGTCTATTGCTATACACTACTCACAAGTTTTGTGTCCCTGTTGGCTAGCTGCATCCATTCATTCACTCTAAGGCTCAAATCCTGTATTTTTACTTTTTGGCCAGACTGCAATATGTTGAGTGCTGCATGAGCAAGAAAATGCTGCCCTTCCCTCTGAGGCATGCAATATAAAGAACTGAGACGAAATCAAGCCAGAAAATAGTAGTGAGAATATAGTGGCTGCAGCTGGAATCATACAGGGATAAATCTGAAAATGAGATAAAAAATATAAAATATGAATAAATACCTTTCAAGCCAATAATCCCCAAACAGCATAGAGATCTGATCTTAAGAGTAAAATATGAGTTAATTTAGGAGACCTCTAGGCTTACCTGTGAAAGTGAAGGTGTTTTGGGACCACAGAATAAAACAGAAGGGTGGAACTGAAGAATTAGAAAAAAAAGTCTTCTGGAACAGTATAGCCTTTTTTTGTGCGTTTCGTGTTTTCTTATGAGCCTGGAAGTGTTACGGGATAGATGATCATGGAGATGAATGACTCTTGAGGTATAAAGGAAGTTTAGACTGTAAATGCATTTTAGGGCTGGATTTAGCTGTGAAAGAAAAAGCTTGGAAAGACCCTACAGTGCTGTAACCCCATTAATCACAGTGGAAGAAGTAAAAGGGCTTGTTAAAAAAAAAAAAATGCATGTGGAAAAAGGATGACAGAAGGGTGAAAGCAGCAGCTGCACCCTGGAGGGAATGGGAAAACTGGAGAAATAGGTTGCAAAAGAGAGAAGACAATTTTTGTTGTGACTGCCCACTGACTAAATCCCACCTCTTGTTATCTTTATTAGCTCAATGCCATGATGACCCTCCCTCGAGCAAGTGAAGCGAGGGGAGGAGGCTTCCAGACTTGTCAGTATTGCTTCAGTCAGATGATGGGGATGCGCTGATATGACACTAGTTATTTTACTAGTACGTGGGTCAAAATAAAATCTGGCAGCAAAGCTTTTTGGATTCTGGGTGATTACTCCCCTCTTCTGAAGTCTTATTGTACAGAGTTCAGAAGGAACCTGGGGTGTTTTGTCTTCCTTGCAGTGCTATGCAGTACACCAAGGAAAAAGCCAAAATCATCATGGAAATTCAAGCTTGGAAGGCTTCATCTCCTCATTCCTCAGCATGAGTGAGGGCTCATTGCATCCATCAATGTTTGTTACCCTCTGATCTGATAGAAAAGTGAGGACTCTAACTTTTTCTGCTTTAAAATGCTTGCAGTCACTTTTTTTTTTTCATATCTAAAACAGACTTCCATGGTACTGGTCTCACGCCTGAGTTGATTTTATTGGAGTTCTGTGCCAGTACATGGCAGTCCCTATGTTTTCTTCCTACTGCATGAAAAATTATCTTTTTCTTTAAATACGAAAGTTAATCAAGTCTTCTTTTACTCCAAGTGGCTGTTCTGGCAAGCTAATTAAAATAATTCAGATGACTGAAAAAGATTTTAATTGACTTTGGATTGATGTTCAGAAAAATTTTATTTCTGTGTGGAAAGATTTTTTGGGGTTAAGCCAGCATTCTAGTATGCAGGAGGGTTGGATTCAGCTGTTACCTGGGTCATGGGTTTGCTTCACGACTTTGAGAAATGCCTTTACCTTTTTGCAAAATGAGGATTTTAATGGTCCTTTCTCCCACTCTCTGTTTCGTGCACTAAAACAAAAGAGGTTCTTGCACTCCGGGGATTCCCGTAGATTTAGGAATCTGTCCTGGAGGCTGAGGTTGTAGTTATTTTAAGTCGACTCATGGGGGTTGTTGCCAAAGGCCCAGACCTACCTGAGCTCTTTCCCCACCTCTACCTGCCTGCCGCTGTTTTGTGCCAGCACTTGTGTCCATGCAGCCGCATGTTCACCTGATCAGGAGACTGGCCCAGATGAAAATTTAGGCAGGCAGACAGACAGACAGACAGACAGACAGATAGATTGGTTTCCAGGCCATTTTCCAGCTGCAGCATTTCTTTAATCAGACTCATTGCGAAGCTGTGTGTTACCTTATATATATAGGGGAAGGGGAAGCAGACCATGGCTGGGGTTGGAGCTGTTTGGGGAGCAGGTGGGATCACACTTTTGGCAGCATCTATCACTAAGATTGACTTAAAGCAATTACAGGACTGCAAAATTAAGTTACTGCTTGCAAGGTAGAAGCCTGGGCTTGTAAGAGCCTTGGGATGGGAACAGTGTCTCACCTAGCGAAGGAGCAGTGCCTAGCACAGTATGGTCTTCCTTTTAGCACTTGATCTTCTACAGTGCAGATAATAGATTAGGGATATTTGGTTTGGGTTCTTTTCCCCCAAGATGCAGGGATTTCCTGCACTATATTTTCTTATATGAGCTGCTTACATGCTTCTGTTAGTTAGCATCGTCCAGCTTGTAAGTGTTGAGAATTGTAAGTGACATTTTGAAGTCTGCACAGGTACATTTAGTCTAGGCTTAGTGAGCCAAAACTTTTCATCCTCACTCTGATGTAACTCATACGCCACTGTAAAGACCTTATCATTTTGTGAAACAAAATAACAAGTGTGTTATTAAAACAGATTTCTCTAATGCTACATGATATTCAGATAATGTCATAATGTCATAATAAGAAAATTTGTATTATTCCTTTTGTTATTATCATAGTTTTGTCATAACATGTATTGCCAACTCTGAATTAAACATATCCTTGGAAACCTTCATTTCTATACATAGCAGAACTATGAAAGTGCAAAGAGCAAGAAAATAAGCTCTTTTTAGTGCTAACACTGACATGAACTGTATGCTGCTCTATTTCATTTTTATATTTATGTAATATGCAAGTCGCAGTTTCCTTTAGTGTGAAGCAGGAAACCAGAAAGGGGAGGATTAATGTCTGCATTTTCTGACAAGAAAAAAAAAACAAAAGAACAAATGAAGTCTGTGTGTTTGAAGAACCTCCTTTCTCTGGAATACTTGCATGCTTTTAAAAGTGGTTTCTGAGTGTATCCATAGCCTTCTTGATAGATCCAGTCAGGTGACAGCAAAACATTGCCACACGGAGAAGAACTGGCAATTCAGAATAGGTCCAGGCATTATGTCCCAAAAAAAGAGAGATTCAATTATGAAGTAATGTGCTGCTCTTAGACCAAGCCTATGTCATATTGAAGTCAGTGGTTTAGCTACAGTAGATGTAATCTCTGCTGCAGGTGTGACCAGGTACCATATAAAAAAAGTAGTTTTGTGTTTCATGCACTGCTTCCAAGGATATTTTGCTCTGAAATTGTGTCAAAATAAAAATATTATCCAAGCTGTTATCTGAAATTGAGCTCTCTGAGAATCTTTTCAGGGATTCTTCTTTTCCTTTCTATTAATATTTTGCTGTGTAGATGAATAGTTTTGTAATAATTTTCTCTTGTATCTGATTTTCAGGAGGCGCGATCAATCAAGAAGTTACCTACCTTGATTCACTCTGGTTTAGTGGCTGTTTTCGGCACGGTTGTTTTGAATCAGATAGTTCTGTTTCTGGGAACAGATGATGGACAGTTACTGAAGGTAAGCTGAATGTGGGTCCCATGGGGATGCCTCCCTTCTGCACCAGCTACTGGTGTGTTCAAAAGAGCAAAAGTTTCCTGTATTTTTACGCACTGTGATGTAAACAGAATACCCTGAATCTCTGTTTCTTTTTTGTTTGTTTTATGAAGAAACTGCTCTGTTGTTACTTGGAGAACAAGATAACTTTCAGAAGCAATTATGTACCCTGCTTAAAATTCATGGAAACGTTTCATTAATCTACTAATGCCCTTAGTAATTAATTTATGGACTGCAGACTTTTCAGTTGCACTGTCTTTTGTTTACTTCCTTACTTTGTTTTTTTCCAACGGAAATATTAAATACTACTAGATTTTGGGAGCCTGTGAAGGGAACATGTTTGTTTGTTTGTTTGTTTGTTTGTTTATTAGCCTATCTGCGTGATGTGCATAGCCGTCCATTAGAGAAAAAAACGAAAGACTCACTTTGCCGTAGCTTCTGAATAGTTGACCTGTGCCAGCTTAAATCAGTCACCTAGAAGTGAAAGTCACCTTATCTTAGTATCAAACCTTTCAACCATCCAGTCAAATGTCTTTATGGTTGAATTTTTTTCTGGGGTTTTGCGAGAATGTGTATTTCCTGTCTGCACGGCAAAGGATTATTCTCATTTTTTGTTTTTATTAAACAGGCAGTTGGAGGGGAATATAATAAAGATCATGAAAAGCTTCTACCCATTTGATTTCACTGTGCTAAGCTAATGCTTTTGACAATGAAAAATAAAATTGAAGGCTTTCATGTCCCATTTGCAGAGTGAGGACCATGAACATATCTCCCTTGTTTAGTCGTGTTTATGGAAATAAGAGATAAAAGTCATAGAAAACTTTGTATTGATGTTAGTGTATTTATTAACTTGAAAATTAAAGTGGTCTCTGATTCTCTTAAATTCTGTGAGAAGAGTGGTGGAAAGCTCTGGAGTTACGCGAGGTAAGAAAAAATAATAGCAACCTAAATGTATACTCACAGAAGCCACAAAGAAGCTTCTGTCTTGAAGGCATTTGTCAGTAACTGGCATAGGTTCCTTTTTACATGATGGTAGTTCTCATGTGGTGGTGTCCTGGATGTTAATTTGTTTTGTGAACACCCTACTCTCCACTCCATTCATAGAAGTACTTAACACATTATGACTTTTATTTTGGATATAGTTATCTCTTCCACATTCAGTCTTTCTGTCAATCAGGAACACATTTGATGAAAAGGATGTTTCCTACATTATACCAGTGCCAGATTCAGTGCAAAATGTGTCTGGCATGTATGTGGTAGAAATTCTGTTCTGACTGCCTTTTCCTCCATCTTTCTGCAATATAAGAGCCAGGTGTGATTTTGAATTTTATCAGGGCACAGTAAATCATCTGCGAGGTTCTGATATAGCTAGTGAAAGAGCAAAAATTAGGCTTATGATTAAAATACTAACTGATAAATAAAAGGGTTTGTGAATAATTTCCTTTCACTTGTTTTAGGCTATTCTTAATGAGGATATGGTATCTAGTTGCCCAGAGATTTTATATGAAATTAAGGAAGAAACTTCCATTTTCCCCAAACTTCGACTTGATCCAGTAGATAATAACTACATCTATTTGTCATCTGCCAGTAAGGTAAGTACAATATTAAATTCAAGTAAACTGCTGCTTTAAGGATTTATACCACTTTATAGGTGAAGTATCTGTTTGGATCAGAGTCAGACCTTAACTATCCAAACTCAGGTTACCAGATTTACATGTTTTGTCTGCACTTCTGCAGAGCTCATAGGAGCTTCCATGTCCATGGTGCTGCCCACTGTTCCTATAGCCCAGCAAGGCCCTTAATGCCATGCTTATTTTATGTTATTCTGTTTAGAGATTCTTTATGTTTCTCTTTTTCCTGGAGCCTTGCATATCTGGCTGGCATCATGCAAAAGCAAGCTTGGAGTTAGCAAACACAGCTTAACAGATGCTTTGGAGAGGATGTTACTCTGAATTGGTAATCTAGGCCTCGGTAGGCTGGTGTTTGCTGTTTGATTATGCAGTCTCTAGTGTGGAGAAGTCTCTTAACTGAAGAGATGGGTTTGAAGTCTTAGTCCTGCTGAGGCTAGTGATAAAATTCTCATCATCTTCAGTTAAGCCAAGTCTCAAAAAAAAAAAAAACCCCACCCACAATCAGAAGTGATGAATATGTGTGCAGAGTGAAGCCAAGGAGTCCAAGATGCCCTGAGAGCTGCTGTGTGTGGGCAGTTGTGTCAGAACGGCACCTTGAGCAGAGAGCAGCTCTGGGGAACTGGTGCAGTTGTTGCAGCATGTCCTGCAGCAAGGCTGCTGGGCATGAACTTTGCAAATTCCTTCATCTCACCAGCAGCTGAGAAGACAGCAGTGAAAATGTGTGGGCTGGCTGGCTATCTTAGCTGGGCATGATTTCACCCAGCACTTTGATACCTTCATTTATATGTATATGTAAATATACACAGGAAAGACTTAGGTTTTCTTTAGCTTTAATAAAAGATCATAGTGTTATGGAGGAGCAACAGCTTTTAGAAACAGCTTTTTTTTTTTCTTGGTAGTAGTCTAAGATGCTGGCAGGTTCCTGAACCTACTGATTATCTCAAACATCTCCAGTTAAACTGAGTTTCATAATGTGTGGTTGGAAAAAAAGAGTAAATAGAGTTCTGCATAAAGACATATCCTTGTTTCTGTTAACAAAATATAGAAATTTTTAATTCTTGCAAATTTGTAAACAAATGTTTTGAATCAGGAATGTTTTTATTATTAACATTTTTAATTCACATTATTATTAAAACTTTATTATATTTTTAAACAGCTTTCTCTTTTTTTTTTTTCCTTTTCTGAAAATGGCTGACTAGGAAATTTGAGCTGAATGTACAAGTATAGATACATGCAATATAATCACAATCATCTATATTTACCTATTGAAATGGCATTTGCACGCATGTTTGGTAGTTGCATGCATTTGTACCAGTTTGCACGTGCAGTTACCTGACATGTTGATGCAAACATAAATGCATTTGTTTTGCACGTGCATTTTTGAATGCACCTTCATTAGTCATTTAAAAACTTCAGTTCTGGTGTGAGGAAAACAGTATTCTGCTAAGCAGAACATTATTCATAAAATATGCTTCCTTCTTACTGTTATCACTGTGCTAATGAGTTTTTCATGCATTGCTTTGTCTGTGCTGGCTAGTTAGGAGTAGAACCAAACTGTCATTGTCAGAGCAGTTTCATCATCTGATGACAAAATATGATGCGTATAAAATAGGCTACAAATGTCTACCCAAAGGTCTTCTGGCAGAGAGGAGCACATACGGAAACTTCCCCAAAGGCATTGTATTTGGATGCTGTCAGATTTTTAAAGGTAATCTTCAACTTCCCCTACTTATGGAGGCTGTTTTAATTCACTGTATTCTTTGGGTTTAGGTGAGAAGAATACCAGTTGCAAATTGCGGTAGATTTGTTTCCCAGCAAGAATGCTTATCTGCAAAGGATCCCTACTGTGGGTGGTGTTCTTTGAATCAAAGGTATTTTCTGGTGTTTTAGACCTGCATATAAAAGCAATGCATTATTACTTACTGTATGTTTTTACTAGCTTGGGGCTATTCAGCGTTAAGATAGTATATCTTTGTATCTACTGAATTTTTATGTAATCAATCATAGCCATATATGTGAGCCACTTTATTGTCGTGTGAAAAGGTGCTCTGCGCCTTTTAGAGCCCATGTTAAACCTCTGATTTTTGAGATCTGCACGTAAAATTTATGTTGGGCTAAAAAGAAAGGATTTTGGTTTTAGAACAGATGTTTTTGCATTCACAATTGATTGGGATATGAAATTGTGTACACATGCTTGAAGCATTTTGATAGCTGGGCAGCATCTTGCTTGTGAAAACAGGGAAAGAGTGCTCAGCTGTCTTCAGTATTCACAGTTCCTTGCTTTGGAACCATTGCCTTTTGCTTTAGGCCAGTGGCGAGCGACTTTCCAAACACTTCACCCTCCCATTCAAGTCATTGGTTTTGCTGCTTTCTTTGAAGTGGGTTTCAGAACTGCTGTACTGTATTTCTGGACATGGAAAGACTGGGCTGGAGGACTTCCCAGGTCATCAAGGCTAGTCCTGACTATGGCAAGCAACCACATCATGTAAACCCACTCAAACTGATCAAGCCCTGTCCTGAATTGAGGAAGGCTTTTTGCCCTCAGTGCTTGGATTGACTGGCTGTCCAAGAGCCTCATTGTTCCGCTGCTTTAAAATCTTTCTCCTTGTTTTCATCACGAATCTATTCATAGACAGGGTATACCCATTCTTCTGGTGCCAACATTGCTTCAGATAGATTTTCCCCTCCCTCACACTTACCACTTCAATATTTTTGTGAAAGCAGACCGTTTCTTAAGTTTCATTTTGCTGCACTAAAACAGCCAACTTCAATAATAGCCCTTCTGTGCAGTTTCTATGCATGTTTTTTTAAATATGGACGACTAGGACTGTCATAGTATTTCAGAAGAGACGTCACCTTGCTCAGTGGTGTTTAATCCTTCCCAGTCTATCCAGGAAGCACCTTACTTGGTATGTCCTGGAATTACAAATGTCTTCTTCATGACTGCATCACGTTGATGGGCCACAATCATCCATGATCAAATAATGCCCCCAGGTCCTTCTCTTTCTTTGTTTCCCCCCCCCCCCCAACTAATAAGTTTCCACTCTAAAGCACATATGGGTTGAGAGGTTTCTATTGCTCTAAGTACATGTTCTTGTATTTTGTGCTATGTAATGTCATCCTATTTCAAGGTCATCCACGTTTTCCTGTGTGATATTCTGATCCTTCTCTGCATGATAATATTCTCAACTTGATATCATCAGCAGAGGTCATCAGCATATACCTTCTTTTTATGCCAGTTCATTGGTGACTAAAACATTAAGCAAAAATGGTTACAGCAATGATTTTCGGGGAATTCCACTAGTGACCTTCCCTTAGAAGGTTAATACTACCCATTTTGATTTGTTTCAGTGTCAACATGATGTTGTTGAAGACTAACTTGTTTGTATTTGCAAAGGTGGTTATTAGAAGAGACTGGATTTTTGTTCTCTGATGTGTTTTATTCAAACCCTCTTTTGCTCTCTTATTAGAGGCTGTGTATGTTAAGAGTGTTAAACTTTTCAGGCTTTTAATTACCTTATAAAGAGCTTGAAAATAGCAGTTATTAGTCAGTAAATCCCCTTTTTATGAGGGGAATCACTAAAAGTTTCCAACTGGTTGAAACAGAGATCATTTACTCTTTTGGAGAAAAAGTAAATTACTGTAATGTGAATCCTCTTTAACACCTACATCATTTTTCTTTGTTAAGCCCTTAGCATCATTAAATGTTTGTGTTTGTGAAAGTATAGCTCTGAGTGAAACTTTAGAAAAAGAAAGAAATGTTTTTAGCAAATGTTTTTAGTAAAATCAGGACATGTCCGCTAAAGCAATATACTCCATAATACATTTTTGTTATTTGGAAAAATATACCTGCTGTTGTCAGGAGACAGAAGTGTTGATTTTGTGTTAAAGAGATTGATGATAGATCTTACACTCTAACTAGAGAATAAATTTTATGTTAAATATCCATTCCAGTTTTAATAAAACTTATTAGCAGTGCTTCATTTTAAAGACTGTGGATTCAAATCCAATGTTTTGGTGAAAAAATATACACATCCTATTGGAAGTGAAAACAAAATGAAACAAAATATTTCTACTCTTCATATTTCTACTGTTTGTTCCACAGGAACAAATGTATAAATTCTCCTTTTCACTTACACTCATTCAAAAGAATTAGTCATAGCATAGTATGATTTCTCTTAATGTATATTGATTTTCTTCAGATGAATCAGATTTATCTGAAGTATGTTGAAATTACTCCAATGCAAAGCACTGATGTTTTCCATGTATTTCAATATGGAAATGGTACAATATATCTTAGTTGTCTGACATGATGAACCTGACTTTCAAATTTGGTCAGTGCTTGTGGCATCTACAGACTTCATTTAGGGGTTGGTATCTTGGAAAATCAAGCCAAAACTTTCTCTGAAATTGTGTTCCTGTTCTACAAGGCAATCAGCATATTATAGCAAGACAGAGAGAACAAACTCCATAGGCTCTGTAGTTAATATAATGGTTAATGAAGCAGAGGTTTAAATACATATGAATGAGCCAGTATGCATAGGTACCGTGTTGTTCATCATGAAATAAGAGGAATGTGATTCACATTGTGAAGAGGAATCTTTAGTAGCATAAAGAACTAGCTTGCTGTGAAAGATTAGAGAAATTCTTCTCTCTGCTTTTCTCTGTACACAAATCCGTGCATGTTGGAAATCTGAGCCACTGAGTACTTAAAGCGGATACTGCCCCTTCATGTCTCATGGAAGCCTCAGACTCCTTCTCCCTAAATTTGCTCCCTTTCCGGGGATTACTAATGAATCTCACTTTTTGCTTTTTGTCCTTTCTTGTTACTCTCTCTCTTTCTTGCTATTCTCTTCCATGTTGTATAGGGTCTGGCCTAGTCTGCCTTTCCGGGAAAGCCAAACTCCAGAAATTTTGAAATTTTCAGCTACTTTTGATGCATTGATTTTTTTTTTTTCCTTTCTTAGGAGTTGTCTGAACCTGAATATGCTGATAAACCCTTCTCAGCAGCATGTGGTTCTCAAATAATGTTTATCTGTTATGTTCATTCCAATACACTCACAAACAATATAGATTGTCTTGAAATAGGGCTATAACAAAATAATCTCGTCCTTAAGCAAGTGGATTTCATGTTATTGTTGCCCTGTACAAGGCAATTTTGCTAATTTATGCTGAGAGGCACCAGACGTTCTACTTTCCCCTTTGCTGATGTTTCCTACAAAATGACCATTCCCCTCAGCACATAGCGTGAGTGTTAAAGGCCAGCTTTTACAACAGCAGAAGATGCATTTTCCCTAGCACAAAAACATGCACAGCCCTGGGTCCTGGGTGACATTACTTTTTTTGCCATGCAACTGTTAGATCCTTCTTTATAAACGAGGGAAACTAGCTCACTACTTGTATTGCTCAGGCAATCTAAGGATGCAAATATCTTTGTCCTAGGCAGTTTTAGAGATTCAGCTCTATAAATAGCTTTCTTCTTCAGTATTAGTGTCACTGAAATCTATATGCTTGTCTTGTGCCAAATATGGTAAATGTGTTTCTTTGCATCTTCAACAGTGAGATCCTCAGACCATCAGAAACTACTGGATGTCTGTCTCCCGTGTCTCATTCCCAGTGGGAGTTAGTTACCTATACCTCCCTGAGCATTCGGGTTTATAGATATCTGTTGCTAACATCTTGCCTTTTGTGGTTCAAAAGCTGTGGTGCTTATGGACCTTGGTGATCTCAGTAATGTGAAGAGAGATATACATGAGGCCAAAATTTGACCTAGTTAAGTCAACTTGAAATATGTCAAGCATATTCTCAATTTATTATAGTATAGTAATGATCTGAATGTATTCAGATGCAAAACGCCAGCACGTTCTTATGCAGCAGGAACTCCGTTTCCTGAGTCAGACCACACAGGAAGTGGCCTTGTGCTTAACTGCATTCCTGTCACCAGCATCTTGATTTACAGAGATGATGGCTATATGGTCTGTTTGGGGGGTTACTTTAGGCATTTTGGAAAGTGGTGGACATTTTTCTTGAAAGTCTTTCATTTCTTTTTTCTTCTGCGGAAAAAACCCTCTTGTCTAAATGTGTTTATACAGTGAGCTCTGAACTCCTCCTGAGGCCCATGTTTTGGAAACGTGTGCACATATCTAACGTTTAGCCAAGCAATAGTTCATTAAGACCCATGCGACTGCTCACATAGTTGAGGCTACATGTGCTTCTGCTTTTTCATGGAATTGAGGCCTCATACTTCTTTTGTTCTACCTAATTCAAACAGTCTGTTTTGAGGGAAAATTCTTTAAGTAATATCTGGAAGTGAACACTATTAAAATATTCAGATATATGCAGTGAGTACTTGCTTGTATTGACTTGCTAGCTATCTGAAATTATTTGGAGTTAAGCTGTGGATTGTTCATTAACTCTCCACTCCAGTATTTTAAGGATTCACTTTTCAAACAGAGTGATTGTCCATCTAATTTGTATGCTGATGTTCTGGTTTTTTGCATGTATTAATATGTGTAATCTCTGTAGTGTTTATATCTCCCAGTGTTTCCTCATTCTTTCATAATTTTGTGCTATCTGCTGCATGCTTTCTATTTCCAACAATTTGCTATATAAAACATTTACTTTGTGCCATCCTACTTCTGAAATTGAATTTGTTCTTGAAGATGGAGAAATCTATTTTGAAGTACCTCACATCGGTGGACAGTGAACAAGATTAATAGGAATGATTCATCTCATCAGCTGTACATGTCTGTAGCATAGCTCTACATCTGAGCTTCAACCTCAGCTCCCCTTGCGCTCAGTGGAGAGAAGGAGCAGCTTCTGTCTGGTGTGATTCATCTCATTTTTGTGTGAATGTCTAAAACAGGTCAGGTTACTCACACCCTAAAAGAGCCTATGTCTCTCCATTGAGTGTAGAGGGAACTGAGGGATCGGGTCTAGAGCTGTACATTGAAACAGTCTAAAGTTAAGGGTGATGAATTCCAGCCCAAGCTACAAAGTCCATCATTACTGGCCAAGCATCTAATGTTTCCTTGAGTCCCATTGACTTAATCAGGACCCTAGAGCATACATCAATGTGTTGTAATTTATTTTGATAAGCAGAAGATTTTCCTGATTGTTTTCCTGGAGCTTTTTGTGGGTGTTACCGTATTCCTGTAAAAAAATCAATCGTGTTCCTGTAAAAAATCAATAGCATTAAATAAGTTGAAGTACAGTGTCTGCAATCAAAGCCACCATAAGGAGGCTAGTATAATTTTATTTCTGCTTTTAGGTGCGCATTAAAAGAAAATTGTACACATTCAAGCAGCGTAAATGGTTGGTATAACATTTCACATGCACCTGATAAAGATCTGAAAATCCTGCTAAGTTTCCCTGCCAGAAATCAGGTATGTACATGCAGCTTTATGCATATTTGTTTATTGTGATTTTAAATGTGGTGTTCTGTCACTTATTGCAGCTTCCCTTCTTTTGTCACTGTGCTCCATATATTAGTCGCTCTTATCTAAACAATTGGCAAATATATAGGAAAAGCCAATAAGCTGAATGTATAGATCAGGCAGATGCTCTCTTCCTCTGTTATAAAACATATCCTCACTCTATACTTCATGATGTTGACTCGAAAATTCACTATGCTGACAAAGGCATTGCTTTCATTATATCAGCTATTTTAGTATTTCAAGTGTATTGTCTACGTTCTAAGCTTTATAGCAAGCTACAAAACATTCACTGGGACATATGTGCTAACACAAATACATCTTTAAGTGTTTGGTATTAGTGTTTATTCAGTGTCTGCTCAGAGCAAACATAGCCTTGAGTATTTGATTATCAAGTATTGTGACTGGCCACTTAATTTGCACGCTATTGTGCCTGCCTTCCCGATTGAATGCACTAATGTGCTTGTATTCTGTCTGCCCGAACAAAGGAGAATTTGTGGTAAGACAAATTCTGTTTCCTAATTAAGTGCACTTTGTATATTGATGCAAAAGTATGCTTTCTGTGAGGAGCTGTGCATTCTTGCTCAAATATTTTTAAGGGACAGCATATAGCACTGTTATGGCAAAATTCTAGTATGATATATTCCAAATGATATATTCCAAATTTCCCCTCACATAATTTACAGATCCATTTAATTTCAGTAAATAAGCAATATGTTCCTTTCAGCACTCTTTTTGTATTGCTTCTCCAGTTGGGAGAGGCTTTTTCCTTTGATAGGCTACCTAGTAAATTGTCTGCTTCTGCCATGAAAATTTTCTTCTGTACATTCCATAGTCTGAAGTTTTCTGTAAAGACAAGATGACAGCTTAACAAGTATTACAAGAAATCCATTGTATTTTTATGTTTTTATAGGTTGCTGTGGCTGCAAGTATAAGCAAAATCCTTACTTCTTGTATGGTAAAAATTATAAAACCTATTGAAATACTTTATGAAAATGTAATGCTGAAAAACTCATCTTGTTTCTGCAATCTAACTACACCAGTGATAACTGATAATGGTATGTTTTACTTTCCATTTATTTCATACTTATTCATTGTCCTTTATTGCTGAGGAGAACTGAGCCTAAACACAGGTCTAATGTGTGTAAGTGTAGGTAATGCTTTCTATTAAATGACATTGAAAAAAATTATTCCTGTTCTGGCAAATGATTTGAGTATATTTACACTATTCTTGATAATTAAAGTTTTTTTAATAGAGAATCCTCTCTAGAAGAAATACAATATTTTAACATTCATAGCTAGAAGCAGATTCCTCAATTCGGCTTATAGCAGTTCAGTCTTTTTAGGAGTGTGTCTACATGGTGCAGCTACCAGCTATACAAGGAAACTCAGGGTAGCTACAAGTACAAGCAAACTGGCTGGAGTCATGGAAGAGGGTTGTTCAGTGCTCTGCCTGGGAAAATGAACCCATCTCAGCCCTTCTCTCATCTGCAAATTTGTTTTTGCAGGAAGCTGTACCAGCATAAATAAGAGGAGAGTTTGACTGTGAATGTCTGTACAATAAATAATCTTCACTTTCAGTTAACTGTTTAAACCTACTTTAGATGCTTGTCAGAAAATAATTTTTGCATATAGAGGCTACCACCTGTAGATACGCAGAAAAATACAGGCTTCGGGGTAATATGGCTGGTTTATCTTTTTGTGTTTGACTTGATTTATATTTCCAAGTTAGTGGTTGAATCATTACACAATAATTCTTATACTAGTTTGTTTACCAGTAGTTCTCAGAAACATAGACCTGAGAAATTTGTGTTGGTCATGTGGATCACATGATCTGTTTTGTGCATTTTGGGGGTTATTGTAGATCTTAGAATGAGGTGGTGAATTACTGAATGTCTGGACTTCTGGAATTTTTGAGCTGTTCTCTAGGCTTTGGTCTCAAAGTTCAGATGATAAACCTTCACAGCAGGGTGTTATTTGATTAATAGAAGGAAAAAGTCCTTCCTGCATTGCTTCAGGGGTCTGTATAGAAGCACAAAACTCTTTAAAACAGTTTGAATTTACATTTCTTTGTTTTTGTTAGAACACAAAAGAGAGCTTAAATCTAAACCAGGGCGTAAAGATGGCAGACTCAAGAATACCATGTATTTTTAAGTTACATGAAGAGGAAATAGAAAATTTAGATAAGTGCCTGCCTTCATCTTTTCCTAGATAATGTAGCCCAAAAGATATGTAACATTTTGCATAAATCTGATTCTGTTATAATAACTTTGTGTAGAAAGAGGAATGAATTGTTAACCAGAACTTACAATGTCCTGTCTTTTTGTAGATTGCGGTGCTGCAAAAAGCTCTCTTTATGGGATCCTTGTCCCTGAGAGAGGTTCCTTGCAACATTGAGATCTCGGGAGATCATCCTATGGCCTTTGCATATCATAATGCCTATTGTATCTATTTTGTGTGTCAAGTTCCTGTCTTAATACTGATTTGAGAATCAAGAAGAAAAGCCATTGTCCTTAATAGGTGACATTTAGGGTATCATGAGTATTAGGACACTCACAGAACTCATGTGTGAGGTGTAGCCAAAGTTGGTTCTCATCTGAGCAAGCCAACCTGTGATAAAGACAAAGATTTCTGTACCTTTGCAAAGTAGGTATACCTTAAATGTGTAGCTTTCACATATTAAGAAGCCATCTACTTCTTAGCATAAAGAAGCCAGAAGACTGCACACATGGGTTTCATTTGATCTCAGACAGTCATTCATTTTGCAGACATACACATCTGCAGACACGCAAATGAAAGGGACTATGGTTTAAGTGGTATATCTAACTCTGCTCTTCGATGTGGTATTCTGCTCATGGGAGAAGAAGATACTCTTTCATTCCACAGCTGCCAGTGAATTGTCGGTACAGTAATTACGAGCTGAAATAATGGCAAATTGACTCATGCAATCATAAAAGATTTAAATAGGATGAAAATTGCTATTGCATAGACTACAAAAGAAGACTCTGAGACTAAGTGAGACAAAATGGGAGGAGTGCGGATATGTTGGGATCTCTTGCATTAGAACAGTCTGTTGCCTTAGAAGACTTGAATTCAGGATCTGGCTGTGCCACAGGTGGACTATGTGCTCTTGGGGGGTGATTTGATATCCCTACTTCATGGTAGCATTTCCTCAGCTGTATCCTGACAGTAACATTACTTCTCTATATCATGCAGAGATGACATCAAGGTTAATTAATGAGTGTATGTAAAGTCTTTGAATAAGGTGCTAAAAGGTGCTACTGAAGGACAAAATCTCGTTATTTTTATCAGTCAAAAGTGTGAGCGAATGTGTGTGTGAGAGAAAAAGGAAGTGCATACCATGTAGAGAACAGCTGAAGGCACATGAGACTTCAAGTCAGGGTTTTTTTTTACAGTAATCTCTTGTAATATCTGGCATATGTCTAACAGTCACATTTTTCCAGATTGTCTAGTTCTTGAAGCATCGCTGTCCTCAAGCTCTTGGAATATCACACAAACATTTCAGTTGAAAAAGTAAGAACCTCTTTCTTATTGAATCTCATCGAGGGGTTTATGTGCGTGTGTGGGGAGGGGGGCTGAAGTATAGTTGCTCTTTTTTTCATACTTACAAAAGGAAATACATTTCACCAGATATAGCAAAACCCCTTTTCTCGGTCCATTTCCTCTTTCTCCTCTCTTTCTTTGTTCTTAGAAAGCTACTTTCATGTGATGCTTCTGTTGTTTATCAGGACCTTGGCAGCTCTAGGAGAGTTATTACAATACAGGTCACTTCTGACAAGTGCCTGATGAGATAGTGAAGGATGGCACAATGATATTAAGATCCTTTTTTTCTGTGTGAGAAAGGAGGGCCACCTGTTACTAGCTCAGGATAAAACCTGGATCAGAGAAGTTTCAGTCGACTGAAAGAGTCAAGAGATTCTGTAAAAGTCACCTTTTGGAGTTGTTTTTTAATTGTTCGGGATGCCATTTAAATGTGATACACAGGTATCATGAGTACAGTTAAAACAGAAAGCAACGCTTCATCTGCTAATAGTAGTAGCGAATACCTGTTGTTCTGTGCAAAGTATTCTTCAGAGCCATAGTCTTTGTTCCAAGCTCTCAGCAGGAATAGTTTGTGCCCAGTCCATTGACTAACCCTTTATGATACCTAGTTGTAAGACCTTAGAAAGGTCTGGCTAACGTACACTCTAGGTAATTACAGTGCTCCCTTTCAGAGCTCTGCTCTTCCCTGTATACAGAGGCTAATTCATAGGCATCTGGGAAGAAACCGAACTCCTGCTTTTTGAGAATTGGCACATCAGTTCCCTGTCCTTGGAGCAAGACAGGGAAGGAACTGTCATTCTCTAAAGCACAGTACTTGTCAGCATGTGCAGAGGGGAGCTTTGCTGCTGTCGGCCCTTGTTCCTGCTGACTGATGTATTGCAGAGCAAGATGGGACGAACTTGTCTCCAGCTGGCATATATTTTTTTGGTAGGGGGAAGCAGTAGTACTTGTTAACACTACAGATGCAGAACAGAAGTTCAGGAAAGCTGTGAAAGATTCAGTGATGGTTTTTTCTGCCCTTCTCTGGATAAAAAATATGACCTAGACACTTACTAGAAAACCACAGCAAAATGAAACACAGAGTATTCTGTCTGCTTCATGCTTTTCGTAAATTTATGACCCACAGCATAAATTATATTTCATACTAAATTTGTCGTCAGAATAAGCAGAACAGAACAATAGTCTTGGAAGGTAAACACAATGTATGTGTTTTACACATTTCATTATGTTTGCCAGATTGTTCTCTTGGGTCTGTGCTTTTTTTTTGTCACTTGAAATTTCACGTTCATGGCTGAATTTAAATTAAGTCCCTGTGTCTTACAAAAATTCTGTTTTCTGTGTTGCCAGCTGCTCACGATGTATACACAAGGGTGAGTGTGCCAGCTGTAAAAGGAAGCGTGTCTCTCCTGCCACTGCCTGCCAGGTGAAGTTTGGTGCGGAGGACTGGAATCTCCTGTGGTTCTTTTTCCTTGTATTTCTTACATCTGAGCAGCAATTTGTCTCTTCCTTGTCCTGACATGGAGAAATGCTGATTTTTTTTTTCAGGATAGTTGTAATGCCACTGCTACTTCCAAGGGGAGCACCACTGCGCAGAAATCAGAGGTTAGTTAGCATTTTGAGATTGACGTTATTGAGATACTGTGGGCTGGGGGAGAAATTCATGTAAAAGGAGGGAACTTTGCAGAAAGAGTAGAGGTAAAGATGAGGAGGCAGACAGTTGGTTATATAGAAAGGTAGTCCAGAACTTGGATTAGTACTACTTTTTCTTACTATACTGCTTAAAGGCATGAACAAAGATTTGAGTTTCAGATCCAGGCATTGTGACGATAAGCACTGTAAAAGTCAAGTGCCTACCTCTAGGTGCAGTATTTACAATATTGCCTTAAGTGCCAGAGCCCATGCGTGCTGTATTTAGACACTTCACAAGAGTCAATGTGCTGAGTACTGGGATATCTAAGTTGACCAACAAAAAAACCCAAAGGAGAACATCTCTGACTTAGTCTCTTACCAGGACTTAAATGCCTGTTTGAGGGCTGCTATCACAGACAACTCTGTGAAGCTAGGTTTCAGAGCCGCAAACCTCCTTCTCATTTTATGCAGCCAGATCACAGTTTCTCTTAAAAAATAGCTGCCAGGAGAACAGAAGGAAGGGGAGGATGTGCCACCCACTTTCTGCGTAACAGACAAGTGGCTAGAGGATGCATCCAGGAACTGGAATCCCTGGGTGCTAGGAAATCCTTGGCTCCTAATTCCAGAAAAGTTTTCCTTGCTTCCGGGCTGCAGACAAAACTGGGGGTGGAGCTACTCTCACCCCTCCTGTTCAAGCTGGGTTGCTGGGAAGGAAGGAGTGTCGCTGGTGCCAAAGTACCCTTGTGAATCTAGTCCTTAAGTTCTCTACTGAAATGGTACAGACCGTATGTGAACTCAGCCCTCCTGCCTCACAGGCCAGCCCTTTAACCACGAGGTTATCCCTTCATTCTTTATGGTGCCAGAACGCTTTTCTTTTTTCATAAAGCTGAGTAATCTTGTCATCAGTGGTTGCTTATGACATGCAGGTGTTAGGAGAGAAATGAGTAGGGAAGAGGAATCTGACTGATGAGCAAGTACATAGAGATTTGCTGCCTACACTTCTTGGTTTCTGCCTTTCTGTGAGTGATAGAATGGTTGGTATAAATAGACACTGTGTTCTTATCTCTAAATGTCTCATTAGAACTACCCAAACTTTTACCTGTGAAAAAGAGAATTTCCTCTTAAATCCAGCTGTTCAGCTGAGGTTTCTTAAACAAAATCCATTTTGTTTTCCACAGACACAAGTGGGATTGTAATATTTTTGCTTGTGAATACTGATATTCTGGATTTGGTCTGCATATAAAGCTTTGCTGCTGATGAAAGAACAGAGGAAATTCTTTGCTCTGCTTCCAAGTGCATTAATTTGACATCGGTAAACAGCTGGAATTGCCTGGGAGATGGCTTTCTTCCACACGCCGTATCTTGGAGAGACAGTGATGGACAAGGCTGTGAAAGCTCTAGAGGCAGTCCACAGGCAGATGTTTATTTAGAAGTGGTTAATACATTCAGAGGACTTAAAATCGCATTTGAAATCCTGCTCTGCTTTTACTGCTTATGCTTTAAGGGGCACATATTGGAGGGCTGAGAAAGAGGACTTGTGTTTTCACATAGCCCCAGCCGAGCATTTAGTTTAATTTAGTTCAATTTTAGTTTAATGTACTTTTCTTTGCTGACAGTCCCAGCCCTCCTTCCTGTCGCCAGCTGCTGGCTTCTATGCATGCACCTTCCTTCCCCTTGTATGAGGACAGCAGTTTGAGTGGTTGTGCGAGCGAGCTAGATTGGGGAGCCGATTTGGCTGGAAATAAATGTTTTCTTTTGGCAGGTTATTTCTCATCTGGGTCAATTCCATGATCCAGCTCTCCCTGTAGCCTCAGAGCCTTGTGCCAGCACTGGAGAAGGAGCTGTGCAGGAATGGGGATGAGCTGCCCAAGGTGGCAGAGGCTGCGGAAACCGGACTGCTGCCAAATGTCTCGCTGTGCCCCGCAGCCATGCTAACCACACCTCTAAGGGTGTCTGTAGCTGCCACTGTTTGCAGAGCCCCGGGGAAGTGTTACACTGTTCGGAGGACAGAGGGCTGGATCTCAGAAATGTGTAGCTCTGTGGAAGTTGACAGGGTCGTGCTGATTTACGTTACTTGAGGACCTGGTGCACACTTTGTGTATGACTCTCTATGTGTTTATGTTGCTTCCATCGCCATCGTATCTGCATGCCTCACAACTACTGATATTTATAAGTATCTTCCTGCCTCTCTTCTGCCTTCTGCCTCTTATGGCTGGGAATCTCTCTTCCTGCCAGGCAGGGACTTTGCATGCAGAAACTGAAAGGTCAGTGGCTCTCTTTTGCTAGGGAAATGAGCGCCACAGACCCCAGCTAGCCCTTACCGAAGCTTTGTTTCCCCTGCATTCAGAGGTGGAATTCACAGTTTCTTTGTTGCTGAGAAAGGTAAGTGTCGCTGACAGCCACAGTCAAGTCTGGGAACGGGCACTCAAGTATCAGGGGCTAGCTTGGCTCAGACCTGCGAATATCTGCACTAAAACCAAGAGTCTGAGACAGAATTCAGCAGGGAAGTTGGTGTCATTTAGCCGCAGGAAAGGCATAATTCGGGGGTGAAACTTCAAGAATGAACCATTTTTACCACGATTTCTGTTTGGCATAAAAAGAAATGAAGCAGGCTAAGTGTTCTCTATAACCATACCATCTTTTCATCTCCTGAAATTTCTCTTTCCTTCCTTGAATGCTGGCTGTTAGCTGAAGTTTGGGGAAGAGTAGTTTCCTACAAGGCCTGGAGGACCTGCTGCTCAGAAGAGGGCAGAGGGGGCCTGCTCCTCGTACACCTAATCAGGCTGCACCCTGTGAACGCCTTGAGCATGCCTTAGTGCAAGGCAGCTCTTGGCGCTTCCAAAAGAGGACGTGCTGTTGTAGATACTGTGCAAGAAGGCATGTTCCCCTAGTGCTGTGCAGCATCGCTGTTAGCCCTCACTGACCAGCACCAGCCAGCACAGGTGCCCTGTGGTGTGCAACACCTTGCAGAGAGCCTGAGCCCGGAAGCACCGCATTGGCCTATGACCTCCCTGTGCATGGGGCGCCTGGTACTCACTGTCTCCATGTAGCCCTGGGGGATCTCTGCATGCTTGTGTTATATTTATATTGTACTAATCCTGTGCTTCAGGATTCCTGCTAGTTACCTGTGAGAGCCCAGAAGCAATTTTGTACTCCTTTCTGTAGTATTTGGCTTCTGGGTCTCTCTGAGAATACTTGCTTTCTTCTGGTGCACTGGCGACTGTGCGCAGGCAGAGACAGGATGTAGGTGGGGTAAAGCACTCGTGCTTCACAGGCTTTAAACACTCAGGTTTCTGCTTCGTTTGTCCTGCTCGCATGCTAAGGGTTCAACTGATCCCTAGATCAGGGTGGGAGCAAATTTTCCTCTTCAGGCAGTTTGACAGGGATTTGCTTTGCCCTCCTCTGTTAACTAGTGTCCAGAAATCATCTTGGAGCAAAGGAATTTCTTCAGCAAATTCCCTGCTTTTGCAGGGCTTCTGGCCCCAGCCTTTGCACCCTCCTACTCTTTCCTAACACATCAGTTGTGGTGTTTGGTCAGTTGTGACAGATGTCTCACGTTTATTCTGGAGCACTGGGAAGCTTTCTGTGGGCAGTGGTGACATGGGCAAAACGTGCCAGAGACTTTTCTGAACCGGGCCAATTTGCAGAGAACTGGATTCAGTAACCCAGGTGGTCGCCTCAGGCTAGGAGCCCAAAGTCATGATGGTGCTCAGATAAAAAGACATAAAAAGATGAGCGGGGAGAAAAGCCTTGTGGCAGGGACCTTCCTTGCTGGCGTATAGGTTCTGCACCAGCTCTGTTCTCACTATCAGGGTTAGTGGGTTATGAGCCAGCTTTACAAAGACAGAAGGCTGAACGTACCCATGGACATGTCCACAAGTGAACTCAGCAGAAATCAGGATAATTGCAAAATTTTAAAAGCTTATTTTAGATTACTTTTCTAGGCAGTCTAAAACCAAGTTAGAAGTCATTTGCCTGAGAAGGTCCCAAGCAGTTTTTGGTTTCACATGCATATTTTCCTGTTATTTTGGATGTTTTCACTTTTCTGTTGTTGTCTGAAAGATGCAGAGGGAGGAAACTGACTGTATAAATCTATAAGATAAACTGGGGAAGCAACAAAGCTGATTAAATATGAGATGCCATCAAATGCTTCAAGTGAATAAGCTAGGTAAAACATCTCTATTCTTGCTCAGTAGTGTTAGTAAAAGATTAAGCAAAGAAAAAGGTATGCGAAGAAAAGCACAGTTTAAAAATTGGCCATGTTTCTGTAAGACTGTGACATCAGCAGAACAAACTAGGATTATTTTTAAATGCTGGAAGATAGATTTGTAAACTTCTTTGCATCAGAATGTAATACCAAAAGACTCCTGCAATTGTGTTGTACCTTTAGCTCTATGTATGACTTTGAAAAGACGTGCCAGTAAAGCTAATTCTGGGCTCTTTCTTGACTTTTCATTCTAGGATTTGACCCTGCTTCCCCTTTTCAGGTCATGAGGGATGCCTTCATTTGTTTCTCTGATCTCTCACAACGAAAGCACCATGGGTTTTGTCTCCTGTTGCGTTGCTCTTTAGTCCCTCAAGAGTCGCACAAAATTTATCATTTCAAGCTGGGTTGTTGTGATGTGTGTGTTCCAGTATGTCAGATTGTGCTTCCTTTTAGCAACTTTATTTAGAGATAAATTGAGATATAAATTATGTAGGTAAAAATAGTTGGCTTGTAAAGAATTTGTGGTTGCCAGTACTTCTCAGGATCAGATTCAAACTTAGCAAGATTGGAAATTAATTAAAAAATGTATCCAAGTGCCATCAAATCTGCATTCCTGAGTAGTGGTTGTTTTTGTTGCTGTCAGTTAACAGCCTAGCCTTTTTATAACCAGATTTTGTTTTGCTTTGTTTTCTAATAGCATATCAACATTCATTCCATTGAGCCTTTGTGGATTTCTACATTAGGCAAAAGTGAATTAACAGTCAAAGGAGAAAACTTTACGCGTGCATCAGGCATCAAACTGATACTGACTGGAATCAGTGGCTGTAAACCAGACATGTGAGTTAACACAGCTCTGCAAAATGCTATTTTTTTGCTTTGCATAGTGAAAATTACATGTACCCAGACCCAGATTTTTCTCTAGCTATGTGGTTGTGTGAGCCATTCTCATGGACCTCTCCTTAGCAAAGAGTGGTGCTCTGCACTCTTGCTTTAGTTATACTTCCACTTTAAATTCCCAAAGGAGGGAACTTAATTTCGCATTTGGGTACTATACAAGGGATGGAGTGGTTAGGTGGGCAGTTTGTGCACCTTTGGATTGTGGTCGTGCCCTAGCTAATTCATCTCAGCCACAGTTAGGACAATTCTGGGTCTTGTGGCCCTCTAGACCTTGCAGCAGCCAAAGAGAAGTTAAGTCACAGGAAAACCTCAGCTTTTATTTGACTCTCCTCTGTCTCAAAACATCCCCCAAATATTCTGGCTGCCCGTGATTGCCAAGCACATTTTGTATAGCTAACACTTGAAAAAATATTCATATGATACAGTTCCATTTTTACTTCAACCATGAATTTCCTGGGGACCACAACAAAACTAAAAGAGAGAATGAGAGAAAGGAAGGAAGGAAGGAAGGGAAAAAAGAAAGAAGAAAGAAAGGAAGGAAGGAAGAAATAAAGAATGAAAGGGAAACCGAAGACTCATTCCTGAAGAGCTAACAAACCATGTTGGCAGCACAGAGAAGTACACCGTAAAGAGTGAAATCACACATGAGATTACATAGCCTTGTCCCAAGGCCATAAAAGCAATATCCTTGCACTCTTGTGCAATTATGGTGGCACACAGCAACTGCATTCAAAAGATGCCCTACTTTGTGTTTTCAGCTCCCTACTCTCTCTTTCCGCATCCATCTGGCTGCTCAAAGAGAGTCATTTCTCTTCTCTCCTCGTCCTTTGCTTTAGGATATAGGCTTCATGTAGTAACACCAAATGAATGGCATCTGTGATTCAGCGTCTGTGACTGTTTTCTTTCTCCTTCAGTATTCAAGTCAGAAATGTGCTTAATGATACACAAATGACATTTGCTCTCCCACCAACACGCAAAGAGGCCAAAAGTGTATGCATACAGGCTGATGGGAGAAAATGTTCACCACCAGTGACATTGCATTATGTTTCGCTGCCATCGTGTTTTGGAATCACACCAAATACCTCCTGGGTCAGGTAAAATTTGTCTTCCTACACTTTTTTGTATTTAGTAAAATGTAGTTCCACAGAGCTAATATGAATCTGCTTACTTGGTCAGACTGCAGCCAACATAAACTTGGGTGACTGCACTAACTTTTGACATGCCGCTGTGCTCATCTGCACTGCAGAGAGCCTGAGATAATGAACTGTAGTTTAAACCTGCGGTAGCCTGTTGTGGAGGATGAATTTACCCCAGTGAACTGGCTTAGCATTTAATATACAGAGAGGGTCACAATCGCTGCAAGAGGAATTCTGTATTTCTGTTCAAATTCCTTTTCCCTTCCCCAACACTCCGTAGCAGAAGTAAAAAATAGTCTCTTGGTATTAAAGTTAAATCCAAAATCTGGGTAGCACACAAATTTAAACTCTGATTAACTTTGATTTTCCTCCATCATTTATTTTGGATAACTATGAATATACCCTTCACCTCCTAAACACTATGAAGGTCAGCAAATTGAAAATAAAATGAAAATAATTGTCACTGCAATGATACACACAGACTTGTTTTAGGACCCAGTTTCATAGAGCCAAAAGACCCATATTCAGACTTCTTCTGTGTTCTGCAAGAGACTTATGACTCTGACAGAAGAGTTGTGGTGAAACTTATATAGTGGTTTAAGAAATTCTCAGCCACAGCTTTCCACCTGTCCCTCTGCCTGCACAGCAGAGCAGCAGAAGGGATTTTTACCCACTTTCAAGTTCTCAATCTGACGTCTTGGCTTAAAGCACTGGCAAGTGTGGATTCATGATAATATGTTGGACTGGCAGCTGCAGCAGCTGAGCAGCTAGGACACATTCCCTCCCCTCCAGGTGAAGGGGCAGTTGCAGGCAGCTGGAAATTAATAATACCTTAAACCACTCCGAGTGTGTTCACCAGAGAGTGTGAGCCAGAGCCCTCAGACACGAGCACCTTTGTGTGTGCTGAGACAGATGGTCTGAATGCTGCCAGAAATGTTCCCTGGGAGGTGCCTGGCACCATCAGGTCATCCAGAAGAAAACAGGAATTGAGCACACCCAGAGCTACTCTGGGACAGCGAAATACTGTGGTATTCTTTCCCCAAAATAGAATATTAACTCACAGTCTGGTTCTTAGGCTGGGTGAATATCAAAAAGGTCGGAGAGTCCCTGAAAAGGAGCATGCACGTGCATGCTCTCACATCATTTGGTTTTGTGTTAGCAAACAAGTTTTACCATAACCACAGGAAGAAAGAATGGAAGTACAATATATAGCTCAAGTACCTTCAGAATAACTTTGTACAATGGGAGAGCCCAGCATGCAGATTATCTGGTCCTGAAGTTTGATTTTATTTTATTGGCTGCTACCAAAGCAAAATGTACGCAATTAGTTCATTTATGGCTAAAACCTTAATGTAGGATTTATCTGCAAGAAAACTCATAATATTAACCTCTTTTATTTGTTTGTTTTTCTGTTTTTGTTTAATAGTGGTGGTCGCAGAATAACCACATTTGGTAGAAATTTTAATGTGGTGGACAGTGTGATTATTTCAGATGACCAGAGACCAAACCTCACCGTAAGTCATAATCTCCTTCACAATAACAAATACAGGTGTCTTAAGGGAGTAGTTTTTGTTCCCAAAGTTTCAGGAAGATCTCAGTATTTTTGAAACACTTATACACATGCTTACCACCAGTCTTCCTACTGAAATAAATATGACCACTTGCCGGATTACAGTTGCCCACATACAGGATCATAGATAAACGTAAGCTACTCTTCTGCATGATGCCCTGTGTCTTTTTTTGGTGCTCTGGGGACTTCTTTCCTAAGCTGTCATCTCTGAGCCCCCTGCTCCAGATGTGTGTCCACTGGAGGAGAAGGTGGTGATCTGAGGAGGCGTTTTCCCTACTGTTGATCCCGTCTCTTGATCTCAGCACACCACTTCCCCACATGTCACTGTACTTCTCTCAATTTGTGCTGAGAACCCAAATATTGCCAGTGCCTCGACCAGGACGGGCACTGGTGCTGGGACGAAACCCTTTCTGTGAGGCGGAGAGGAGGTGGGCAGCCCGTTGCCTCCTGGGCTTGCAGCACGGAGTCCGGATGACAGCAGCACCACCCCGGGGAGTCACCCGTGGGGCGACTGTAACGCACCCCCTTCTAGCAGGAGCCAAGGTGGGGACAGCCTAATCCTGGGGGTGTTGAGAAGCTCGTCCTGCTCATCTCAAAGGAGAGCTCCCGAGCACTATTCGCTGTGCTCTCTTCTCACTGCAGGAAATACCTGCTTTAGCAGTGTGCAATCAGCCTTAAAGCCGCACGCAGGGAGTGCGATAACTGTGCTTAAAGGCAGATGCAGGCTCAACAGAAACTTTCCAGGTACTCTGCATGGAGCCCTGATCCCAGAGAGGAGGTTTAGCAGATATCTGTGTGAAGTCAGGAAGACTTTAAAATGATTTTGAGTGCCTCTGTTTGTAATTGTACCTACTGTTGAGCACTTAATGACAGTTACAGCTTTGCTATTGCTTTTCAAGGTCTCTAGGTGTCCTGGAAATGAATCTGAATATAATTACTTAACGCCAAGTCTGAACCATGCAAAAGAGGGAAAAATTGTTGATATGATGTTAAAAGTAGAAACTACCTTTATACCATGTGTCAAGTTACACTACCACCCTGACCCAGTGTTCATTAACTACCAGCTGCACACTGAACTGGATCCTGATCTGGAATTAAAAATATATGTAAGTTTGAAAAATATATATATAATTCCTTATTTAAAATAGTCACTGGGGATCATTTTACATCTTACCATATTTAGTGACTGTTTTCTAACTTCAATTTTTTCCTCTAGAAAGAAAATGACAACTTGAATATTTCCAAAACTGAGGTAGAGGTGTATCTCTCTTATATGAATGGTGCACAGACCAAAAAGATATGGTTCGATGTCCAAAATATTACCAAAAAACCTGACCGTAGCACCATATTGTGCAAATTCAAAAGGGAAGGAAGTGACAAGATTGATTTTTCCACAGTGAAAGTTTTTGTAAGTAGAATTCCGTTTTGTTGCAATTTAACAATGTTTTGATGTTTATATAAATGTAGTAAAATGTAGCATTAATGCTCCAGTTGTGAACATTCTTTATAGAGAGAGGAATTGGATGCATTTTCTGCTGTCTTGCCTAGGGTGCTTGGTAATCTGGTTATCTTCCTCACACCTACGCATGTCCGCCTAGCTTAGGTACCGCTAGCAGTACTGCGCTCAACTGCCTAGTTACTGATGGAGTATCAGAGACGGGCTTTGCAGCCCAAACTGAGCTCCCTGCTGTTGAGCTCCAGCAGGGCGGTAGCTGTCACACCTCTGACTGCAGCACAGACACGGCCAGTGAAGCGTCCCTGGCTCCAGGGCTGCCCCTCTTCACAGGTCTGTAAGCAACCTGGTGCTGTAGTGTGGCCATGAGGAAAAGGATTTTGTCCTCCTGTTCACTTTTCTCCACTAAAAGTGGATAAGGGTCTTGAACTTTGCATAGCGATCACTGCTGAGAGGCAGGAAAAGGCATTTCTGAATAAAAAAAGTAGGCAGAATTCAATGGAGGCCAAAATGCTATGAACACATGGCACAAAGCCAGGCCCAAGTCTAAGAATATTAACATGGATGTCAAAGCTATATGGCACCCTAAGATATTTGCTCCATGAATAAGATGAAGATATGAATTTTTTAAAATGCAGTCATCACCATTTATGAGTGAGAAAAATGATGCCAGACTCTTATTGCAGTGTCTGGTGGTATAAAACTGAAATAACTCTATTGACTTCAAGGCATATGGCACATAGTAAAGGTTAACGGAGCTATTCTCAATTTCATATCGCTGTTAACTGATCCCCCATCTGTGGATCCTGCCATCTGAGGCAGTAATTGCATGGAAAAGCCTTTCTGAGCTTGGTGTTGCATTTAAATATTAAAATTTCCTTGCAATATCACATGCCCATCCTGCAAGCTTCATAGGAGTGACTGTCATAGAAAACTCACCACTTCGGTAGGCAAATCAAGTGCGATAGTTATAATGTAACATTCTGCTGATAGGGTATTCAAAATAAATTTTTCCAACATCAGGAAAATGTAAAAGTAGGAAACCAGCCATGTTTTTTTAGCCCTATAAATATATAATATATAATATAGTTATACAGCATATATATTATCTATGTAATAATATCTATAATATGCTATATAATAGTATATAGTGTGATTTATTATGTATAATATATATTATATATAGCCCTGTAAATATATCATGATAGAAAAAGCAGGGCCTCCATGAAGAAAGGATGTGCTAGATAATAATCTAGGTGTGGCCCAAGTATAAATGTATACCTTGCCTTAGCTTTCAGTAAGAAAGAGGATGTTAAGTGTGGGGTCAAAGACAGGATGATCGGTCTGACTGGAGATATAAAAGAAGAAAATGCCATTCTTGTGACAGAAGCAAGATTCAGACAGATCAAGGGTCTCAAGACAGGAAGAACAGGATCATTTCCATCACAGAGCTGAGAAAGAACTGGCACATGATATTGTAGGCTTGGTAGGAAAGATTTTGAATAAAATTGTGGAGTCAGGAGAAGTACTGCATGACTGGAGAGCAGCAAATGTAATACCAGTAATTAAAAGAAAAAAAATGAACCAGGCAAACGCAGGCTTGCTGATTTAATCCTGGCTCTATTTAGAGCTTTATAATATATTTTGAATGAGAAACTCCTGAAAGACCTGCAGGTAAATGGAAAATGGGATAATTGTCAACTTGTTTTTAATAAAGGCAGATTATGCTAGATATCTTTATTTAGTATGATGAATGATTTCCTCGAGAAGAAAAAAGCAGTAGATCACATGTACCTGGAAGTCATTCAGAAAACTACTTAACATGATCATTATGAGATGCTGGGGCTTAGAAGAAACGGATGCTGTGTGTGGGGCGCTGACTCGGGGCAATGCTGATTTTCATACTGTTGTTTTTCCTGTGACTCGAGCACAAAAAGCAGGCATGCACCAATAACGTTTGCTGATGGCATAAAACTCAGCGGCATTGCCAGTCAAGAGGAGGCTTTGTAATATTATGCAGGAAGAATTAAATGAATTTAGGAATATGGACAGCATGAATTCAGGAACGCCATATTTAATCCATGATTCTTAAGCAAGATAAAAAAAAAGCTTAGGAAAGCGATGGGGCACTGAGCAAGAAGGCTGTGGTGAAGATTAGAGATAATCTAAATATAACCTGCAAAATTAAATGAATGCTCTGCCTCAGTTTTCAGTAAGAGGGGGGCAAGCAACACGAATTTCTGTTCCGGGAGTGCCTTGGTTGGAACTGAGAGGAGGGCAGGAAGAGGGGTGTCAGTCACGGGATCACCGCGAGCCACCGAAGTGGCTCAACCTTGGAAAGGCAAATGGCTCCCTAGGAGGGCTCAGACCAACAGGACTTTGCACAGGCACTGTGGATACACACAAACCACCCGAGGGAAAAATTACATGTGATGGGAGAAATCGGTCTGCGTTGCCCTTGGTTCTTCGCAGCCCCGGAAATACGAGGGCTGCGTCCTCCCAGCCCGGTGGGGTTTCTTTGCTTGCGTGTGTCCGCGTGCGGCAGTGGCTGCCCAGCTGGCAGGCTCCGGCTGCCCCGGCTGCTCGTCACCTGTGACCAGCGGGTGACTGAAATAGCCCGATATCGGCCTGCTCGGCTGTAACCCGCAGTAATTGCAGCCCGACTCTCCCTTTCAATTATCTCAGGCTCATTTCTGCCCCCGGTACTCAGTGGTATGCTTTTTCTTTTGTTGAAGCATATTTTTTGCCTCTGGTCTGTTTATAGTCTTCACTACTCTTTATTTATGTGTTTTCACAGTGCTCGTAGAGATCCTCCTTTGTGAAGTTTCGTTTGCCATAATTATCAGTGGCGAATGCCTCAGTTTGGCATCTGGCAGACTTCAGCACTTTGGTGTGTTCCTAAAAATTCATGCCTGTCTGCCCTGGACAAGCCCAGTGGCTGTTGGGGGATATCGTACGTGTGATTATATCTGATCTTAAGCTGACCTTCAGGAACACCCTATAGTGCCAAATAAAGAGGTTGAAACTTCTGCAGGGAAATAGGGAACAGGACTCTGGGCAAGGCCGCTATCAAAAATGTTACTTCCCTGATTATCAGCTTGAGCCTTACCTTAGTTTTCTGTTCAGCAGATTAACACTGTGAGTTCAAAGAAATGTTTTTTAACTATCAGCAAGTGCCTTACTCACTTCAAAATGCCAAAATGTTTAGCAGTGATTCTGAAGTGCATGAGCCCTTTGGCCAGTCTGAGGCTAGATTCTGCCCTGGTTTATATTCATTTGAGGACTCTTGTTTACAGTGTGAGCAACAGCAAAACTTGGTGCTCCATGAGGACTTCCATATTTTTCTCTTGACACTGCTCTGTTCTCCTGCTTAAACATCAAATACGGTAACAGTTAAGTTTGTGTTGGTTCACGTATGTTTTTCCCAATTGCTGCTGTTTTCCCAATGATCTGCAGATCTGCATGTGCCTGGAAGGCCTTTCTCTCTCTCTCTTTTTTTTTTTTAATATACTTTAAATGTCATCTTGAGATCTTGAGCATAGATACAGCATCTGTCCTCTACTAACACAGGCATTATTTTTCTTCAGGTCAAATTAGGAAATTTTGAGCATGAAGTCAAACCAACATCATCACACATGTATTTGTACGTTCTTATTTTACTACCTGTTGTAGTGGGTGTCATTATAGGTAAGTACAATAATGTGTTTTCAGTTTTTGATTTTCTGAAAGAGATGATAGTCACTGCACAAACAAACACATATGTATGTCTGTGACAGTCGCAAACAATCTGATGTTTTCCCCTGTTCCAAATGAGAGTGGAGAAAGTTAACTCTGGTCTGGTGGTGAAGTATATCTTGCTAGACTACAGCATGTTACAACACTAGTTTTGACCATTCTTCTAGGGTTATTCACCAGCATTTAATGAGGCAAGACCTCATATCCAAATTCTTGAGGCATAACTCAGGCATTTCCAGTTGTCAGCACTAGACTCGCCTCCTATCCCTGGGGGTGGACGTTCCCTATCAAACCGCTTATCCTCAGGCAGTGTTTGAGGTGTTTCTGGTCGATCGCATCTGGGTGATTCATGAATTTGTAGATCATTATCAAACTGAGGGGGTGAGGAGATATCCCCTCCTCTTTTTCGCTCCTCCTTAATCTGCTACATATTTGATAAATTTTGCTTTATCGTTATATATGTGGGCTGTTGTTCTTTTGCTTGGTTGGGTTTCTTTTTAAAATGTGCATTACCTTTACGGGAACCATCTCTAGTGCCTTTCCTCTCTCGAAATAGGTTTCAGTAAGTTAACAGTTTGGAAGTAGATTTCCTGTTCAAAACAACTGCTTTTCCTGTTTGATCGGTGCTACATTAAGTAGCTTGCTAGGAGTAATAGTAGCAGTACTGCTTGTTAGGCTCTCTGTCTGACTGTGCAGGTTGTACATAGCAGATTGTGCTGTATATTTAAATAAAGTTGGATTGACAGTTCTAAGACCTCCTTTTAAGAAAGGTTTTTTTATTAAAAGTGTGGGTTTTGATCTAGATAACTGGGGCTCATGGATACTACCGCACTGATGACAGTAGAAACAATAATCCTTCCGAAGAATGCAAATGTATATTCATCTTTCTGTTTCTTAAAATAAAATTAAAGTCTGTATGTCTTATACAGGAGTTGTCTTGTCCTGCAATTTTCTGTATTCAGTATCTTTTTTCCCTCCCTTTTTAGCGGCATTCATAGTTACTAGATACAAATCCAAAGAGTTAACTCGCAAACAGAGTCAGCAGCTTGAACTGTTGGAATATGAGATTCGGAAAGAAATACGTGAGGGTAGGTCTAAAGCGCTTTGTAATGCTTAAGTACAGTATAATTTCTGAACTGAAATGTTCAAGAAGCAGGTCACATTATACAAACCTTTTAATTTTACAGCTGTTATAAAATAGAAATAGAATATTTTTGTGTTGTGAGTATCAGAGTTCCTCTTTAATGCTGGTGTGCACTGCAGTAGCAGAGGGCACTAAGCTAGTAGGATTGCATGTACTGATTTCCTTCAACAAAAGCAAAAATAAAAATGAACTTTCCAGCCCATAGGACTTCAGCTAGAAAAACAACTCCTCTTGCCTGAAAACTCTTTTTTTAAGGAACAGCTTTTGGGGCCAAGTTATAATTGTGAAGATGATTTTGTGCTAACTAAACTAACTCTCTGGGTGGGGAGGGGGGTTGTTATTTCAGGATTTGCTGAACTGCAGATGGATGAATTAGATGTGGTGGATAGTTTTGGAACCGTTCCCTTCCTTGACTACAAACACTTTGCTCTTAGAACTTTCTTTCCAGAGGTAAATATCTGTAAGTCTTTCAGGTTGTCAGTCCTGCATAATGATGAAAAGCTAGGAAGATCAGGATCAAAAAACTAAAGTCAATACTACACAGTAATTAAACACTGTTCTCACAAGAAATTTTTCTTAAATCAAAAACTAGCAAAGAGCATTTAGAGCTGTAAATCTCTATTCCCTCAAGCCTAAATGCTATAGTTAAAGCACTGTTTTTGAATATTCAAGGGTTGTGTGTGCATCAACTTTTTTTTTGCCCAGCCTCACTAAGCTGCCTGCCTTTGAGGCCGTCCTAACTGACCTGTAATTTCTCTATGGCTTTTTTTGTTCTCATGTATTCACTTTCTGTGCTACACTAAGTCAGGTAGCAGTCAGGTTAGCTAGTATGTTTACATCATGACACTTCCTGCTTAGACTTGTGAGATGAAGAGAGGGAAAGGTTGCTCTAAGGCCACGCTGACCTTCTACTCCAAGCTGCTGTCAGAAATGTACTTAAGTGCTGTCCAGTTTAGGCTGGCAGAAGCTCTATTTTCAACCCGTAACGTTTTGTTGTGTAACTGACACCAGGGAGTTCCCACCTGTGGTTGGTGCCGTGGTGTTTAAGTTATAGCCAGCAGGTATGTTGCTCATCACTGCTGCACTGCTGTGGCCCAGTCCTGCGGTCTTACCTGCATGCAGCTTCACTTTATCACTGTGCATAGTCCCACTGCAAGCTCAGTGTGATAAAGTTAAACCCATGTGATGGACACAGAATCGGGCTCCTTGTCTGTACGATGCCAGATACCATCAGATACTAAAGCAGATTCATATTTAACAATTACATATGCACAATCTTAATATACTTTGAGTCCAGTTCTCACACAAGAGGGTGTTGGGAATATCTCTGCTGATACTGCTGTGATGCTCCCAGTCTAATTTGTATGCGGTAATTAGGAGGTCTGAAGAAAATGGAGTAATGAAACCTTATTTTCTGCATTTATTTCCTTTCAGTTTGCTTTGTTGCCAGGCATATTAGCATTAAAATAGTGTTTTATTTTTAGGAATACATCTTTTCCCACTGATACTCCCCTGCCCAAACTGTAACACTGTAGAAGCTGTCTGGGTGGAAATGCTTTATGCAAATAAAAAGGAAAGAAAAAAGGCACAAAACATATCACTCCATTCCATTATGTGAGGTCAAAAGGGGAAGGGCTCACTTTTCACCTTGGTGAGTTTTCATGCCAGCTTGCATCCTGGAATTGTTTCCAGTTCAACTCTGCCCCTGCTTGAAATACCAATACCACAGAGGTAAACTCACCGCTATTAGCTCTCTACAGACTTGACTTGTAGTGTCAGGCAAGTTATTTAACATATTGCATACCAATTTTTCCTGCCAAGTAGTTATCATTTACATTGCTGGAGTGTCCAAACATACCTTGTGCCGTATAGGTGTGGTAGGAGAGAAGTGCTCTCCCAGACAAACATCATGGGTGAACAGAAAAAACGGTGAGGTAGTAGAAAGCAACCTGGTGTCAGAATGGCCAAAGTGACAAACCGGCACTTCCCTTGCTAACCCCATCTGTTTAAATGATGTCTATCATGTTGTACTCGTTCTGCTTTCCAGTGAGTTCAGTGGGGTTTATCTCATCTAACTTCAGCTTTTTAAAAAGGAACATCAGAGGCTTCCACCAAAGCATTTTCTGTAGTCGGTGCAAAGAGACAGGCAGCTTGAGAAAGTGATTCATCCCACTTGCCTGAGACATCTGTCTCAGGATGGGATGAATTGCTGAAAGAGGGAGTCAGATACCTAAAATTAATTGACAGATCCCATCTTCATTTCTGACTTCTAGCTCCTGCTGCTTCCATTTTCTATAATGAATCTGGCTTTATAGTTTTTGCTTTGTGCTTAATGCTTGTAGATATTAAATTAAATGGATATTACGGCTTTAATAAATTATTCCTTATGTTCAGTCTGATTTTTTGCTTTACTTGCTAAATTTGGCTTATTATTTCTGCCTTCTTTCCATTTCCCATATTCTTTGGTTTAATACTACCATGCTTGCTCCCTATTTGCAATTATTTTTAACCTTTACCTTTCCTCTGGTTGTTTCACAGTTTGTATTTAAGAGAGAGAGAGAGAGAGAGAGAGAGAGAGAGAGAGTGTGTGTGTGTGTGTGTGTGTGTGTGTAAGTGAACACGACAGCACCTTTGCAGAGGTCATTGTGTAGAATATATGTGTTGTAGCCACGCTTAGACCCAGAGCTTCCATTGCTTTAGTTCAAATTTTATGCCATTAGGCTTAGCATGTTTAATGTGCATGTATTAGAAGCTTTTGGTATACATCAGAATGAAATATCACCTGTCTTGCATTTTAGTCAGGAGGCTTTGCATCCATCTTCACTGAAGACATGCCACAGGTAAGTCAATGTAGTGTGATATGTCTTCATAAATGTGTTTTCCATGTGTGATTGCATCCCTCATCTCAGTGTTTTCATATTCCTATCAGACTGCATATGTTCCCTTCCCCCGTGGGGAGAGTTACATGGATTTATGCATAAAGAAGAATTTGAAATACAAGATTCTGTTACTTAATGTATATTATGGCTTATTTAAATAAGATAAACAGAATCTAGTAATGACATGACAGGCAAACTTAACTATTGGCATTACTTTGTGTATTTAAAGAAAATATGTGCTCTGCATGTGTGTACTCTTGTGTGTTGTACACAGACACAAATACATCTTAGGTAAAATCCTGGGACCCATTAAATAAATACAAAATTCCCACTGATTTGACTGAGGCCAGGATTTTATCTCCTATGTGCTTATCATTTTTTCTGAGCATTAAGAAGCCATCATAGCCAAACTACAGTTTGCTTATTTTTGTTTAACTATTCCAGAGCAGAGACCAAACGCGCAAGGATGAAAGATTCAACATGTTGCATGCTTTAATTTGTAACAAGAACTTTCTTGTTGCTCTCATTCACACCCTTGAAAAGCAGAAAAATTTCTCTGTGAAAGACAGGTATAGTATGATTATGCTTATCATCTTCAAGACAAAGAATTAACAGAAAAAAACAACATGGATTGTGACACACAAATGTAACTTCCACTTCTCGCAAAACAAGTTTGCATTGTTCCAGAGTATTTTTCCATTTTCTCCATCTGCACACGCTGAGGAAGAAAAGACATCATTGCCATTAAACAAGCCATTAAAAAGAAATCAGAATGTTTGTACATGTAAACACAGAGGCAAAGGAGCAGGAAAATTCACTTCAAAACTATGAACAGTTCCTGCAGTTAAATCAACAGTTTTACAGTTTAGAAATGTTCTGTCACTGAAACAGGTGTTCTTCTGCAGAATTAAATTTATAGGCACAAATTTTGTGTTTAAAAAAATAATCATAGGGACAGATGGACCTGAATTTTTTTATATTTTTGCATCAGTGGGCAGTTTGAGTCCCTGAGGAAGAAAAGCCTAGGATAGGAATGGCACTGAAAGGTGTTTCTGTTGTTACAGATGATTGGGAAAAAAATCACAAACATTAGCATTCTCTCTCTCCCTTTTTTTCTTTTTATTTTAAACAGGTGCTTGTTTGCATCTTTCTTGACTATTGCACTACAAACTAAGCTGGTTTATCTAACCCATATTCTGGAGGTGTTGACAAAGGACTTGATGGAGCAGTCAAGCAATGTCCAACCTAAACTCCTGCTCAGACGAACAGAATCTGTGGTAGAAAAGTTGCTGACAAACTGGATGTCTGTCTGCCTTTCTGGTTTTCTCCGGGTATGTGTACATCTTTTCATCCTGTAAGATACACAAATGGAGAATATTTTTAACTGATTTCTTCCAGAAGGAATGCTAGAGGGGTCTGTTTAATGCATTCAATCTAGCATCAAGTGGACATAGGAAAAGAGCAGGTGTGTAAGCGATGATCATGTTATGTATTTGGCTGAGTTTTGGGTAATTTTGCAACTCTAGCATATCCTTCTCTCATGTCGGATATTGTTTCATCTCCATGAGTTGTATTCTGATCATCTTAAAAGACTGACGCATTTGTTAAAACGCAGTTTGTACCTTCCTGTGTGAGCCATTAGAAAGCTACTATTTAATGGAAATTTAAGGAATAATGTCTTTTGGAAAACTAAACTTCCTTCCAAATTTTTTAACCTTCAAACAACGTTGCAGGTTTCAAGAATTAAATGAGTTCAGGGGAAAACAAAATAAACATTTTCTTTCATTTTTACAGCTATTTTAGCCCTCTTGGTAGCACTTTGTTCTCGGTTTCAGTGTTTGGTTGTGATTCCAGTGCTGTTTACTAGTATGATGGTATCGCACTGTTGGTATCACATCAAACCTTGCACTTGCCGTTAATACAGCAGCATCACAGTTTGGGGGCAGCAACTCATGCCGGTTCCCTGAAACCCCAGGAGAGAGCCAAGGAAGAGTCAGGGCAGATGTGTTCTCGAGATCCCTTAGCCGGGCTGGAGGAGCAGTGTCATGGGGCAGCAAAGACCCATCCGTCCTTTCCCAGCTCTCTGGCTGGAGCGTGGGGCTCAGGCAGGAGAGGGAAGTCCCAGTTTTGTTTCCTCTGTCACTGATACACCAGTGCATGCCTTGCCACCTCACTCCCAAGGCTTTTTTTCAGGGACCGCAAGGGGAGAAGCCAGTTTAAAAGGAAACTGGATGCTAGCTTGTCCTCTTGCAAGTCTGGAGCAGAAGAGGTCTCTGAAGTACATGTGTGACCACTCGCATGTCTCGCCCCCATCTGCTCTGCTGCGGGACTAGGACGCGGCTGCCAGGTGGAGGAGGAGCAGCTCTGCCGGAGTGTGCTTGTGCACAGCACGGGGCTGCAAGCTGGCTTGCCACGCGCTCCAGGTGTCCCTCACTATTTGCATGAGACTTTCACACTGAAAAGCAAAGGATGGAAGTTGAACAAATAACCAGATCAATCTGCTCAGAGGGATTTTTCTTTTCAAACTGCAAGATAAAAAGTTGGTTTAAAGGAAATAACTCAATTTGTTACTCTTGATTTTTCCTCTAGTTATTCAAGCCTGTTTAGTGATTGCGAAAATAAACATGTTTCTTGTGTTTGTTTCATGTCCTAGGAGACAATCGGTGAACCTTTCTATTTGCTAGTGACAACCCTCAATCAGCGGATAAACAAAGGCCCCGTCGATGCGATAACTTGCAAGGCCCTGTACACGCTAAACGAAGACTGGCTGCTGTGGCAAGTGTCTGAATTCAGAACAGTGGTATGTTTGCTGGTTTGCCTTCCCTCCAAACACAAGCGGCTACAGCCTTTTTCTAGGAAGCTAAATTAAGGCTCTTAGACACTAAAGTGATGGCTAAGTACCTGGCTAAAGCAAAACAGAATTATTATTACAGACACAGCTTCAAAATGCGATAGGGTTAACTAACTGGTGTTTCACCAATAGACGTTTCACGAATAGCAGTTGCTCTTCAGTGTCAGCATGCTTTAATAGTCAAAGATTTAATGAAGTCTCAAGGTATTAAAATTTGCATATTATTTTAAAGTGTGCTACAAAAATGTAAACATATGTTTTGAATTTAAACTAAATTGCACTTCAATGAATGAAAGAATGGAATGTAGAGGTTCTGTTTTTCTATTGTATTTGCTTGTGGCTAATATTTAGGCAGCAGTGATTTACTGTGGGCTTCCATGTTATGAACTTCAATTTAGAAAGGTTTCAGTGTGGTGGGATTTAATTACTTGCTTGGTTAAAAACAAAAACTCTGGGAAACTTAGCTAAGTTTCTGAACTTTACCATAGATTTCTTGCCTTTCCTAAAGTAACTACAAAGTGGATACTATCTTACACTTACACCTTGGTCTCTCCAAAAGCTGCAATTCTCTTTCTGATATCTGACATTCTGGAATTGAGGGGAGAAGGGACAGCAAGGATTATTGCATTTTGGAGAGTGTAAAAATTCTGACTTTTTTTGATGAGAAGGTCTGAAAAAGCTTTTCAGAATAACCAGAGCACTTTGTTTCCAGAATTTCCAAATGATTTTGAGTCTGAGCACTTAAAATTCTGCATTTCCAATCGTTTCCACGGCTTCCCTGCTTCTCAACTTCCTATCAGAGACATAAGAGTATGGGAAGTGTGACTGAATAGTGAGCCTCAGAGCCTGGGATAAGAACCTGCCAGGGTAGCACCTCCATGGCAGGGACAATGCAAAGACCAGTAGCTTTGGAGGAAAAGTCAGGCCTTCCCAGGGCCAAGACCCTGAGCCTTAAATAGGACTGGAGTTTCCAGCTCTGCCACTCTTCCATTTTTACAGCAAGGACCTGGAGGTCGTAAGATGCCGCACACTGGAGTAGGCCACATGACCCTGGAAATTTGGCTGGTCAGCAACCCATTGAACTAGCTAGGCCAAGGGCTGGGTCATTTAGGAGGCCCACTGAAATGACTAACTTTCTGTGAAACCTTTCTGACTTGTCATTTTCTGATGAAAGCTCTTGAACTGGCAAATTTATGGTCAAATCTTCTTACAGCTGTTTATGAAGCTGCTAAATTACCACAGAATGTGTTTTGAAAAGAAGTTTATGACTAAATATTAGTAAAAAATACCGTATCTTTGGTTTCCTTGTTTGTGCACTGCATTCTGACATTCATTTCGTATACAGGGTAAGTTTAAATATTCTGCTATGTATAGCCATAGGATACAAAACCCAGTAGTTATGCAGAGCAGTAGTTTTCAGGCAAGATCAATATGCCTGATACTAGCAGACTACACAGGAACGTCTGGTCCTGTGGTATCGATTGGCTCTTCCTATTTCTAGCACACACGCACGCTCAGGGGATAGCTGAGTCTGAACTTAATGAACACTGCCTTAACACCTTTCCCAGTGCTACTTCTATGCATGCAATTACTGATAGGGTCTTGTGGGCAGCCTGCACTAAAGGAAAGAGAAGGGAAGTGGTCTGAAAGGCTCAGTATCTGTGGGGGAGGCTGTCTGCGAATGGATGAGGAAGTGAAAGAACAGATAGCGTTTCTAGAACATTGTTCACTGCCTTTGTACTTTGTATTCCTGATTTTTAAATAGGAGATAACAGTGCTGATAAAAGGTTAATAAGGCAGCTTGCCCCTCTAAGGTCCAGCAGTTTATCAGACCCAGGTGAGAAGCAGCTGGGTATTCCCTTTCAAGACTGTCAGAAAAGGAGAGAGGATCCTGCAGTAGAAACACACAGATGGAGCCAGAGACACCAGTTTGGAGAGGGGAATGGCTTTGTTTGGTGTTTTGTCTAAGATTTATGTTGAAAACTAAAGCTGTGTGCTGAAAGGGATTTGGGTGGAACGGTGAGGCTTTTGGGGCTGGGGAAGCAGGCCAGCTGTGCACTTCTTTCCTTCAAGAACTGTACTTAACAGGATGCTAAAATGGAAGGAGTCAGCTTTTCTTCTCTCGCTGATGCAATTTCACATGCACTGAAATGACATGCAAGACCTGTGAATATACATATAGAGACCTAGGTATCTTTTTCTCCTTTCTTTGGAAGTAAATCTCTGTCTAAAAGATTGCAATTATTATTTTTTACATCAGATAAATTCCAAGCTGAATTTTCAAATGCATTTGCATACTTGCTCACTGAATTGCATTACGAGTCTTGCAATATTATAAGTATTTTATTTTGCCCCTTTCCAAGGTCCCAGAATAGCTGAACTTTAAAGAGTACCTGTCCAGAGCAAAGTATAAAAAACAGCCAAAATGAGAGTGGTAGGAAGATACTGAGGCAAATGTGCAGACACTCGGTGCCAAACTTTTAAGGTATATAGACACTTGAAGATGCAGAGAAGCATCTAGCAGGCAGTTCAACTCTGAAACCAGTGGCAGGGCACAGGCAAGGCAATTTGTAGGCAATCTGCCTGCAAATCCCAAACTACTTAAAACAGGGCACAGGCAGGCTCCTAAAAATCAGGGGAAGCTCCACAAGTCTTTTCCTAAACTGACCACTGTGCAGGTAGGCTCTTGGGACAGGAGAAGGAAGAAGTGCTGGGCATGAAGAAGGAAAGACAGGAGAGATTTTCTAAAACTCAGGCCATTCGTAACAGGAAAAAGAGAGCTAAGGAATGTGTTGGTTTTGAATTACATTAGAATGGTCCCTTGACCCAGCTGCCTGCCTTTTCAAAAAAGGCCACGGACCTTGGGACCAGCCAGCCCCCTGCAGTTACCACTTTCTGCTGGAAAGGGTCAGATGCTCCCTGCAAAGGACTGAATAGAGATGGGCTTCTGAAGGAAATATTCAAGCAGAGCAGTTGAAAGCGAGATGCTTCTAAAAGCATTGGTCCAGTATGAGCTGAGGAGCTGTGTGGTTTCACGCTGTGCTTATATTTGATTACTGAGAAATAAAACTGCCTTGAAAGGGGCTTGGATGTGTCATGGAGCCTTTCACAGGCTGAGGAAACAAGCCTGCTTTCTCACAGGCAGGCAAGCAGCTGCACCCCTCAGCGAATAATTTGCTCAATGACTGATGAAAAGCACTGTGCATGGCTGAGTGTTAGTATTTCACAGAAATGTTTCATTTTAAATAGAAAACCTACACAATGTGAGCCTGACCTTGGAGATATTCTTGGTGGAATCTCTCCTGTGGAAAAGCAGGGGAGGATTTCTTCATATAGAAGACTTGGTGCTAGGACATTAGAGAGCTACAAGTTTCTCCTAATTAGTTACTACTTACTTTTTAAAAAGGGAATTGGGCTGTTGAATTCTCTTTGCTGAAACCAGCTTGCATTTTCAGATGGGAAGAAATGATCTAATATAGCCTTTCAGCCAACAGCCTTTATTGAAAGTGAAGCAAAGCTGCAATGGTAGAAGATTGGTTAAAGCGTTCAACTGCTTCACTAGTTAAAAGAAGGGTGTTAAAAGAAGTGGGATGACTGTAAGGGAGTCGAGCAGAGAAAGGGAACACAATTTCCTAATAGGACACCGTGATGTGGTATTACTGGTCACACTTCGTGAGAGATAGGAAACTATTAAAGGCATGTGACGTATGGGGGGTTCATCAGCAGAAAAGGACACAGCGATCCTTGCTAGGAAGCGAGCAGTGCAAATGCTGGTGACAGGAGAGAACTGTGAATTAGATACAGACTGAGGACCATCCTGTAGCATCAGGAGTGCAACCTTCACATTGTGTAGTGCCTACCAAGCCTTAATTTAACTCCCATAACATTTTCTCTGCCAATTTATTGGCTGTTCTGTAACCTCTTGATGGGTAACGGTTCTGGCTGCTATAGAAGGATCATATGGTGAATCCGACTTTTCCTGTTGTTTGTATTTCGTAGTCTGGGAGACACAGGAGTGGGTTTAAGGCAATTTCATTGTATTATATGTTACAGTGCAGTCTCCTTTGCGTGATTCTCCTTTACCGAACGGAAGTTTCCTCATTTTCTCAGTTTGTCAGATAAATGGAAATCTACTTTGTTCAAATGCATAGCTGAAAAGAAAACAGGATACTGATTAAGAGCCTTTGTATTTTCCAGATGATTTTTCTTTACAACTAAGAAAAAAAATGTATTATAGCATTTCTTTAACAAACCACATCTCATTTATTATCTGTTACAGTTATTAATGACTTTATTTTCTTAGATAATTCAGTGTTTGAAATTCATTTTCAGAAAAACTTTTAATTTGAAAGATCATCCGTAAACATTGCCTTCAAATGTCATTACTGCTGTCATTGTATGAGTGAAGAAATTTTTTTTTTCCCCTGTGTTTTAGCTCGGTTCCAAGCTAGTTCACATGCAAGTAGTTCCAGATGCTTGCCTTGTTCCCCTTAAATAGCCTTTAACAATTCTTGCAACCTGTGTTAAGCCTTTGGTGAAAAGCACTGTGACTTTCTGTTGCCAACCACTAATTTCCAGTGCATGAAATCTCGACTTTACATATTACTAGGTTGCATCAAATGCCCTGTAATTTCCTCCTGAGTCTTTCCATAAATTAACTTGTATTTCTTTTGAGTTTCCTCTGCAAAATTAGCTTAGAAAACTGCCTTACGATGTTTCTTCAGGACTTCTGTGTCCTTCTGTGATTTTTCTAATGTTTTCTGACCTTCAGGGTTAACTGTAAAAGAGCTTTCATTATTTTACAGTCACTTCTGATTCTTTTCCAGTTCTACACTTTGTGTCTAAATGCAGTGATTGAGACAGTTGGCTTGTGATTAATGGTTTCTAAAGCCAGGCATTGTGCTGTCAGGCAGGTAGAATCTGATTTATGAAATCTTCAACTGCAGAGAGAAGACATAATAATAATTGGCTTTTCTAGCTCCCCATCAATTGTTTCATCACTTAAGATTAATTTCTGCAGGAAAATGTATCACAAAAACTGCCTGCCTCTCTTGGTTTAGAGACTTCTTATATATGTTTGTATGAACATTTCTTCCCATCTGACTACTTCTTTGAGTGGTGAAGTGTTGTTATCCTCACATTATGGATGCTTTTGATTAAGGAGTTCATAAATGACTTGAATACCACCTACATAAAGGACTAGTACTCTCTTTTTGCAGTCCTGTCACCCAACGATGAGTTGAGCAGGAATGGGAGGATTCTCACGTGCTAATAAGTGAAGAGGCAGCACATTTGTGTGCAATCTATGTGAGAGTATGTGCCGAAAGGGAAATGCAGCAAAGGAAAGGACGGCTGCTCTTGGCAGTCCGAAAGGAAAAGAAATTGCAGGAGAAACAGGAACGTGAACATTGCAGCACAGGAACAGTGTTAGGACAGAAGGATTGGCTACACAGTCGAAGGTTTCCAAGGGGCAAAGACAGATCGAAATCAGTTAAAGAGTGAAGAGCTACCCCCGAAAGATCAGTTGGGAGACTGGAAGAGACAACGACTTGGATGCAAATCTGGTGGAGAGTTTTCATTATTATCCTACCAGACCCTGCCTTCAGGGCAGTCACAGTCAAGGACAGGACGGTTGTCTGTTGAGTTGGGCTGTGGGCCTAGCCAAGCATGTCTCCCTCACTCCTGCCCCAATAGATTTTTTGACTAGTTTTCCACATGAAATCCCAACGCAACCCGAGGCATGGCATCCAGCCTGTGTCTCCTTCTGCAGGCACCAGTCCTGCATCTCCTCCTCTTCTGTTCAGTCTGTCCTTTCAGTAGACTCATTCTGCTCACAATTAAACATCTCTGTGTCCTGATTAAGTCATTCTCAGTTACTTCAGTTATGTCCTAGCGTTCATTAAACCCAGCTATTTATAGTTTTGCCACCTTGTTTTTAATACTCCCTGTGCTTCTGCAGAAACAGTAAAGTTCATGAATGCTTCACTAGGCTACTTTTTTTCACCACCAGTGTGTGGTAGTTTCCACTCTTGCTGGGTAATAAAGCACAAAATAGTACTCTACAGCTATTAATAACTATTCTTTTCTTTAAGAAGAGAGAGAGAGCAGGCCCCTGCAGCAACCTGACAGAAGTTCTTTCCCTTACATGACAACAAGAAAAAATAAACGTTTTTAGTTGCTTCCTCTTCTAACGATCACTCCTTTACTGAGTCACAACCACAGTCCTCACTTTTCTATCAAAAGATACTTATTAGATCAGAAGTGTCCAACAGCCAGAAGGATTCAAAGTACACAGATTTCCCTATCTCACTTGCAGACAGGTGTAGGCATCTAAAACACTTGTTTTAATTCTGTCCTGAGACAGCTGCAGCAGAACCGCCACGTTCATGCAGCTGAACAGCGATGTTGTCTCTTCAAGGAGCAGGCTGTGGCGCTGGAAATCTTTCCTATTATCACCTTGCCTTAGCTATCCTGGGCTCATCCTTCTTCCCATCCCTTACATAACCGGACAGGCTGTGTGGGTGTTTGACCCACAGTGATGGCCAACAGATTAAATTCACACTTTCTGTGCAAGTCTGGACTGCTTTGGAGTGTGTCTGCTGCAACATAGTTTCCCTTTCCACTGCTTCTGCAGGAGGTCCTGTCTCTGCTGCCTCCAGAGACATGGCTGTGTGCAGACGGACACTGATATCTACAGGGGACGTATATTTTTTTGCATGATATAAAGTACATGGCATAGTTTTCTGGTGTATGTATGCATTTTAACATTGCTTCACATCTACTCAAAATCAATCATGCTTGCCATGACGACTTACTTAGCAACCTTATCAGATCTTTAGTCACTTACAGTTTTGCGTTTAAAGCATTCATTTTAAATAAAAGACATGCTTTTTTTAGAACATACATTATAATTTTTCCTGGTCTTCTGTCTTTTGTGGTAACTTACTGAAATAGATTTGCAGAAAAGCAGAATACAAAACACACTTTTGGAAACCTACAGCTGTTTATCTTTGATTTTTCAGACACAAGGAATTCTAAATGCTTCATTGTGTAATTCCATCAAATAATCTTTATTTGAAATGGCTTTAATAATGAATATTCTGAAGACCCAGTGGAGTGTGTCTAACCTTATATGCTATTGGGATTGCCAGCAGGAGTTTCCCATGCCAGGTGTTCCCCATAAGTCAGAATAACATATGTTTCTTTCCCCAGACAGTGAACATCATCTTTGAAAAAATCCCAGAAAACGAGAGTGGAGATGCCTGTCAAACCATCCAAGTTAATGTTCTGGACTGTGACACCATAGGGCAAGCCAAGGAGAAGAGCCTTCAGGCATTTCTTAATAAGAATGGCTTTCTCTATGGTCTTCAGCTGGATGAAATTGGTCTTGGTAAGAGGGTGTCACTGTGTTATATTTTTATCAAGTTCACTGTTCTTTCTGTGGAGTTTTCTTTGGGGGAATTCCTACCTTTGGCTTTGATTTTTTTCTTTTTTAGCTTTTAGGCAGAATGTATCTGTTGTAATGATTTTCTGTGGAAATGTTAGATCATTTATGCTACTAGTTAGAACGCTAGACTTACAACTGTTTCACATCTGCAAGGATTTTAGCATGCAGTTAACAAACACCCATGTTACATATGCCCCTTTCTTCTAGTCTCAACATGGCCATACAGCAGGGCACACGGGCAGCAGAATTGCTGGTATTGTAGTAACTCAGATTATCCCACCAACCCTCAAAGTTATGTCCTCATGTTCCCTAAAACCCAGCTCTTGGCTTTATTATGTAAGGAGGAACTTGCAATGATCAGATTGGCATGGCTGTTAAAAAAAAAAAAGGAGAGAGAGAGACACACACACAATGCTGTGAGGAAGCCCAGAGGATGAGGACTAAGATGGTTACTGACAGCACACAGCAGATATTAGTGTACCTCAGACCGTTTACTCCTGATCTGAACTGGTCATACAGACTGCACACCAGTATCAAAAGAAAACTCACTCTGGTATCCAGGCTGTACATGACCTATTTGAGAAGCAAGGGAGAAGGACAAGTTACCAGAGCTTCTCCCCAGTCAGGAGTTGAGGTCTATTGCTCATATATATGTCCTTTACCAGATAACGAATTGCCACCAGGAAAAACAGTGACCACAAACAGACCAACAGGATCAGATCATATTTTGTGGCCTGCATGTGGGTGCCCTCTGAGAGCACCTTAGGTGCTCTGTGGATGCATGGAAAATTTGTTGTAGTGACTACTCCTTCCTGCTGACAGTTGCTATCACACATGGGGCTCAGGGCCTTTAGGAAAGGTGGTGGTGAGAGAGGACTACCATCTGCCTAAGACAGTCACCTCCCAGCCCACCTGCCAGGGGCCCTCATGAAAGAGGAAGCCAGGAGTAGAGCTGCATATCTCTGGCCAGATATGTACTGATCTCTTGGTCTTTACAAGTGGCCTGTGAGCTGTGGGCTGGATATTCCTGAGCAAGATTAGATGAAAGCACCTCTGAAAACCGTGACCAACACAAAGTAAAGCACCAATAGCCTACAATAACTGAAGCCATCAGAGAGAAACAGAGCTCAGTTGGGAACCATTGGTCTAAAATAATTAGGTGTTATTTTTCTTCACAAAAATCAGTACATACAGAATGCAGTTGGGATGTAATTGTGTTTTATTGCTGTCATTCTGCAGAACTGGTGTCTGAGGAGCAACAAAGAGAATTGTTAGATATTGATGGTTCCTCAGAGACAATGGAGGATGGGATAAGGAGGCTAAACACCATCAGTCATTATGAGGTAAGGATGCAAACCATACCAGTGAACTGAGTACTGGTTTCTCCTCAACTCCTAAATACTGTCTGCACAGAAATATCTTGACAGATCAAAATCTTGAAAAGACAGCTGAGCACCATCAGCAGAAAGAAAGAAGCGTGTGACACGACTTCCTTGCTGATGGATGAGTCACGTGTTTTCTGTTACTTTTCAGAGAGGTTTGCTTGTTGCAGAGGGTGCTTGGTTTAGGTATATCAGATAAACTGTTCCCCTTTCAGCTAGGAAATTCAGTTAAAAGGGCATCTGATTTCTAGCTATGAACATTGCCTTGAGTCTATTCCAGTCTCTGCTGCTGAGTTTTTGTTGCACCATGAGCCATTGTTTGATCTCTTTTCACCTCATATTTTGATTATTTGAACAGGTAGTAGTGATACTTGTGAAAGGTCGTTGAGAGCCAGAATAGAAATAACTGCTGGGATGAGTTTGCTCTTTCTTTTGAGACCTTGTGCATCAGTCTCCTTCCTCTCTTCTCTCTATTTCTACTTCCATCCAGTGTGGCCACTTGTACCCTAATTTTTCCCTCCCACTTCCAAATGCACCTATAAACCAGTCCTTTTCAATGCCTGAATTTCCAAATCTATCCATCAATGCAGCAACACACGGTGTCCACAACTGAGGGCAGAGCCCTTTGGGGCTTAGCACTTTGCAAAAGCATAGCAAGCGGCATTGGCTCTCCAAGGAGTTTTCACTGACACAGGACAAAATAGAGGGTGAGAGACTGGAGTCAGATGTACAGCAGATGATTGGCCTCAGGTGATATGGTAGCTCACATTTTGATGCTTACAGCTAGATTTTGAAAATGAGGTTAGTGTGTTGAGTGCTTTTAGTGAGCCTCTTTCATGCTTTATTATTGAATTTGAAAATCTGGCTCTTAACATGATGGTGTATTTTTATTTATTTAGACGTTTTGCTGGTGAATGTAGGTCTGTGTCATGCAGTGCAACAGGACGCTGAGAAACCTGAGCCAGCTCTGAACAAATTGCGGTCCACATGAGTCAGTACAGTGCCATCACCAGATAGGAACAGAGAGTCCTAGCAGGACCATTTGTAGCTTGGGTGAAGCATTAGGCTGATCAAGCTCATTTGGAGCCAGTTCACAGATTTCTGTAGGGGTTTGTTGCTCCCCTTACATCGTGGGAGGCGGAGATGAACCCAAATGTCCTCAGTCACAGTCTAGTACTTTAAATACAGCTTTTCCTGTGCCTCTCTTGAATCTTGTCTCTAGATTAGCGTGGGACTTGCCTCCACTCAGTAAAGGTTTTGTACAAATCAGGACATCGTAGTGTTGCAATCAGTGTCTATGCAGCAGAGAGGTCTGAGCAACATAGCTTTAAATCTGATTAGGTTTTTGGGATCCTGTCTGTTAAGATAATAGAAGCCGCCTTGGGCAACTATGGCAAGTGCTCACTGATTTTACATAGCAGCTATTCACGCTTCCTGAGCAAGAGCTCGTGGTGCCATACTTTGTAGCAAATGAGTCTTGTCCAGTTGGTCACTGTCATCCCTGGGCATCTTTGACCTAGCCCTTGTTTTCCCCTGCAGTTTCTGCAGGCAGATACAACTTGCATTGGAGGTTCAGTTGTTTTTGCAAAGCTGTAACTATACTAATTATAGCTTAGCAGCTGCCTTATGGAAATTGTGCTGGGTGCCTCTGTTAGATATTTTAGTTCACTTTTTCTGACCATGACAAAATACTGTATGTTTTAGACAGAAGCTTAGTGGCATCAGGGCAAGTCAGCCATTTGCATGTCAATTTTTTTTTGTATGCATATTAATGCTAAAAGGAATGTAAAGCTGTCCTGTTAGCAAGAAAAACAAGAAAAGAAAATGCTGCTTATGCAGTGTGAGGGTAGTAACATTGCCTGAGGAATTCCAGCTTACATTTCAATAGTGCCTAGAGAGTTGTGGCGAGCCTGAATTTTTCCTTTTGTTTGCCAGCCTTAAACACTAGAAAGCAACTAGATTTTTTTTTTCTTTTTTTTTTGGAATTGGGAAGTACCATCAAGTCTTTTTAAGATATTCAAGTGGGGGAAAGGGGGGTTGCATTGTAAATGTCCCAGAATCGCTGATCACTTGAAAAAGCAGACTTAATTTCTACACTAATTTTAAAAATGACACTGCTCTAGTTTAAGGAGAGAGTGAGGGAGCAGCTTTCAGAACTACCATCCACTCACAGATCTCAGATTTCTCAAGCTGTAGCAGCACCACAAACACCAGCAGCAGGCCCAGCCCTAGTGAGCAGATCTGAATGTGGGATCTAAGGAGCCCATTGAAAACAGCTGGATTATAAGCAGGACAGGAGGCCTGGAGGACAAGGAAGAGCCACCCTACTGCATCTTCTGTTTTGCAAAGTACCTGTAGTCCATATCGTGTGGATCTGAACAGATTTCCCTTCTCCCCCTTCATTCCCCTCAGTAACACTCCTCACAAAATAACGTTTTGAGGTGCCCATGGGAGCAACCATGAAAAGTGGTATAGACAGCAGGACACAAAAGGAAGGGCTTATCTTTTTCTGTATAGATCACCCTGAAAGAAACGGTAAGTATGGCCACAGGAGTAATCATAAAAAAGGGCAAGTGTATTCCACTCAGTGCTAAGAGTAACATTGTCCCAGAAATGAAACCAAGGTAGGGGGTTGGATCATGGCTGCACTGCACCAATGTCTCCAGTTCCTAGAGGGAAGCGCAGTTCTCTGTGCTCTGCCCCTTTCCTCGGGATAGGAGCTGACATATTTCAGCATTAAGCTGCTCTCCTGCTTCTCAGAGAGGGAGGGGAGTGGAAACATCACATTGCACTTTGGGAGGGGGTAAGCTGTTGTGTATCCCTGGTCCTCTTTTCCTCTCTTTCAGGGCCTGGTAGTGAGGTAAGGAGGACTCTTGCTCTCTCTGGGTGCTCACCTCACATCACAAACTAGCCTTACAGCATTGGTAGCGTGGTCTTAAAGTGCTTGGTGTTTGTTATCTGGAAGAGCTGTGAAATGCTGTATGATAAATGGAAACACTGAAAAAAATAAGGCTTATAAAATAGACTGTATTTACTTTCCAGGAGCAAGTGTAAGTGCATGCAGATTTCTTTGGCACAGGACACAGCTTTTGATAGAGTATCTTAACGTTTAAACTGGTTTCTCACACTGGGCTGGCTGCCAAGGTTTAAAAAACCACTTAAATTATTTTGGCAGAGATCCCTTCCTAGAACTGTCCAGTTGTTTTTGTAATTATAGAGGGAAGTATACTAGCACTTGGCAAAACCCAGCATTTGACAGCAGAGCAGTGGTGTAGTACTCAGTGGGAGACATTCTGGAGTTGTTCTTTGACAATAAGAGCATGACTTGCCAATTTCTTTTAAAGATAATAGTTACTGTCCTAGCAGCACTCTAAATTCAGGGAAGCAGAGGGGCAAGATTTTTGCAGAAGTCTCAAGGTGCCTAGATACGGATCTTGACCTCATAGTCCACAGGGCACAAATATTTTGGTCTCTTTGGGAACTGAAGATTGAAAATAGTTTTTAGGAGCACCAGGCTAGGCTGTATGAGTTCTCTCAACATGGTCCCTCCATAGAGAATGGGGGGGAAAGGCATTATCTGCTCCACCTAACCTTGCTCACCTGGGGAAGCACTGGAAAGGATGGAGCTGAAAGCAAGGGGCTGGAATAGAAATCATCCTGGTGTTCCCTCCCTGCCCCATCATCTTCCCATAAGATACTGCTGAAGTGGAGCCACAGAATCCAACCCGAAGAATCTGTAGAAAGGTGAATGCAAAAAGAGCCACAGAGCAGGACATGAAAATGAAATGTCCAGAGCAGGGCTGAGCCAGAAAAATCAGGGAAAGGGAAAGGCCTTAAATGCCAGTTTCTCAGAAATGCTGGCTTCCCATGGATCCAGGTAAGGCTAAAAGAAAGTGTAGCTGCTGCACATGCCTGAAAACCCAGCCCCGGCTGCCCGCTGAGAGCCATGTACACCGTGCTGGGAACAGAGCAGGCTCGCACACTCCTGTGCTGCACAGTGACAGACATAAGGGCAGAGGAAATGAAACTGAGGGTTTGTGAATTTTCACATCTATTTCAGCAAGATATGTTTGTTTTTGCTTTCAGATTTCAAATGGAGCAACTATAAAAGTCTTTAAAAAGAAAACAAATACCCGATCAGGTAACAAAGGAACTGCAACCTATTTAATCTTTTGTGAAGAATGGGCTGGGAATGCAAAGAGCTGAGATATGACAGGCTGTATCTTGGTCAGTAGGTGGTCAGAAAAATTGGCACTTTGATACAACAGAGCCAAAGGGACGGCCGCTTTACCCTGCCTCTGGGCCTCGGGCAGGCACAGTGGGCCTAAGAGGACGAAAGAAGGCAAAGCAGAGACAGAAGCACCTACAGTCTTTGGCAACTGAATGCTTAAAGATACAGACTAATAGGCAGGAAAACAGGGCAGAGGAGCCCAAATGCCGCAAAACACTGGCTGATGAGACCAACATATAAAACATATCCTGCTCCAGTACTCTGTGATATGCATCACAGACATGACAGCACCACTGTACAGTGACAGGCATAATGCAAAAAACACAATTTCAGAATTTTCATTGCTCTCTTTACTGTGTTTCTGAAAGTTTGACTCTGCTGTCTCAACAGCACATCAGGAGTTAAAGGGTGCATACAAGGGGTCAGGTCATCTCACTTACCCGTATATCTGGGATGTAGATGGCTCTGGCTAGACTTTCTCTAGCCCCTGGGGAGAAACAGACACTCCTAGGGTGTGATTCACCTTGCCATCAAAGCAGACAGCTAAAGCTAGGAGAGGTGACTCCCAGGCCGAGATGCAAGTCACAGGGATAGATGGCATTGCTCTGCCCCTTGGCGAGAGCTGGGTTGTCCATTCTCAGCCATTTGAGAGACTGACCTCAGCCCACCTGTGTTGAGTATTCGTAACAGTGGCTAAACCAATACAGTCAAATCCTCCTCTGTTTAGCATCTTCTTTTCAGAGGAGCTCTGATTTGCTAGTGGCTTACCCCAGCTGCAGATGACAACAGTCTAGCTTAGTGGTTGTAGTTAGAGACAGGCACGGGGGACACGAGCCAGGACCTGTCCTTTTCTCCAAGGCTTCCCCCACACTGCTGGCAGGAAAGTGTGACACCAAGCCTGTTTGCTCTGCATCCTGACATGTACCCTGGTGCACAGTCCAGAGCCCACCAGAGGCCTAAATTCACAAGCTTGTAACTCTGCATTTCATTAATGCCTGTTTGCTTTCTGCTTTCTGTTATTTAGATGTGGACTACTCTGACAAACACTGTCATTTGGTGAGTTCAGTAAATATACTATTAAGTGGTAGATTTAATAATAATTGTTCATATTTGTTTAACATCTCCAATCTCTTCATAACAGATTTTACCAGACTCTGAAGCAAACAAAGATGTGAAAGGAGCAGGTCACAAAGGAAAGCAAAAATTCAAAGTGAAAGAAATGTATTTGACAAAGCTTCTGTCAACCAAGGTAAATGCTAAGGACTTGTTTTGGGAGAGGGCTGGTGTTAGATTTGGCTTATTTGGCGCAGTAGAAATAAAAATTAAAGCAGAAATTATGCAGCCTTCATTATGCATACTCTCTGTCTCCCCATTCACAACATTTTCTTTTTTGCCTAAAAAAATGTAGTTATTGAGGGCTATGGGAAGTGAGTTTTGCTATTGAGTTCAACAAAGCGAGAACTGTCCTTTCTGGAGAGATAGCCTACAGTCAACAATTTCCTCACTCTCTAGTTGCCCAGCCTAGAGGCATCTGCCAAGGCTTGTGTTTCAGAAAAGACTGCCCACCATCTGACTGAAATGAAATAATCTTTTAGGGTCTCAGGCTGAGTGTCCAAAGTCACTAGATGAGTTTGAAAAACAAGGTCCATAGGATTTATAATATAATTATCTAATTTATACAATACACATTCCTTAGGAATAAGCCCTGCTCACTACTTCCAGTAATACCATCTTGTTTCTGACTTATTCAAAGAGGATATAAAACTCTTTGCAGTGGCATATTACTTAAAATATTAATTAGTGCCCAACACAGAGCTATGTGATACAAGAGGCCTGAAGGGATGCTCATTATGGCCCTCTTGCATTTAAAAATCTATCAATCATTAATTAATTACATTGTTGATAGCATCTAAAGTAATTTGGGACTCTACCCAAAGTGAGAGACAAGACTGCTCATTTCTCAAGAGGCATAGAAAATAGCATAGTCCCTTAGGAATTGCTGGGGCAAACTAGTAATATCTTACGGTACTGAAGTACAAAAGAAAAGAGCAGCCTCTTGAGAAAGAGTCTTTAAATGCCTTTAAATTAATCACCTCTTTCTTCAAAGTAAGATAGCACGCTGAACAACAGTGCTGTGAGATCCTTCACTGTAAAATTCTGTCTGTGATGTGCCGTGCACTAAAGCAAATTGCATTTAACCATGTCTTTCTCTCTTATACACACATATAGAGCCTCAGAGTTCAGAGTCTGGTACATGAAATGAACAGGCCAGTAACCCATCAGGGACTGGGATACACTTAAATCCTTCTTGTTAGGAGGAAGGTTGGATGAATTGGGCTTCAGAACACATGTAAAGAAAAAAAGCACAAAACAAATAGTGTTTTGCTTTGTTTGCCTCTACTTATTTTGTGAAAATGTCAGTGGGTACAGCAGCAATCAAGCCCTTGCTAAGTAGCTTTGCTTTGGATCAGAAGTATCCAGTTTTCAGTTCCTCTCTCTAATATCGACATCTTTGTACGTCACCCAGTGCCATTATCTTAGAGTTAGATCTTCCATTATCTCCATTATCTTAGAGTTAGATCAGTGAAGTGCTGATGAGAAGAGCAGCTCAGCATATATCTCAGATGGCATGATGAAGACCAGCCCTCTAGAAACCTGGTTAAACTCCTTTTTCTCACCATACTCTTACTTCCAGTAATGAAGTTCCAAATGCCTTTAGAAAAGACACAAACAGTATCTAAAAAGCCGATGTTTGTTTCCTTTGTTCAGGAAACCTTACAAATGATTCCTTCCACCTATGATTTATCGTGAAGTTTACCACAATTCTGTCAGCCAAACAATAGTTAATGAGATGTGAAAACATCTCATTATGGTGTATTTTGTAGTTTCGGTTTTTTTGACTGTCTTATTTGTTAATAACCTATGCCCTTCTGAGTATGGTTCCCTGGGGCACGTTCAGCTCACTGAGACGAGAAATCTTGTTCTTTTCATGTGTATTAATAGCACTGCTCATTTTCTTACTTTTCAGGTTGCAATTCATTCAGTTGTTGAAAAGCTCTTCAGAAGCATTTGGAGTTTACCTAACAATAAAGCACCTGTTGCCATCAAGTACTTTTTTGACTTTCTGGATGCCCAGGCTGAGAGCAAAAAAATTACAGACCCTGATGTGGTCCATATCTGGAAAACCAACAGGTATGCCCATGCACGCTCATATGCACATGAGCGCGTGCACTTTCCGAGAGTGTCGTTGCAAAGGCAGAACAAATCACATGATCAGAAGAACATGATTTTGGCATGTTTGAGTGAAGATGCTGACAGCATTAACTGCTGCATACTGTTGTATAAGCTGTTCCAAAGTCTGCTGTGACAAAGTGTGATCATGCTAAAGCAAAGACCATCACAATATTACAGCTCATTGAAAACATAAAGCATCAAGCAGAAACAAACTGAAGTTTGCCCCTTAACTTCTGTGGTTTGGCTTTGTGGGTCCCAATAATTTTAATACATAGATGAGATACAGATACAAACCACTGTAGCTTACAGGACTTTTGAGTCTGCATGCTGACTTCACACTCAGAAAGAAGTACGTGCAGGTTGAGAGCATTATTTACTGCAATTTGAAGCTGGAGAGCTGACCTGGCTGAGGTGTTTGCTCCATGGTATTTGTTTTGCTGATCGCTTTTTTACATGAATAAGCAGCAGAGAGTTGTGCTTCTTTTCATGAATGCAGTGCAATTAAACTACCATTTTAATAGCAGTTGTGAGACCTAAGTGGTTAAATTTAAGATGCTTGTCCTTTCTCTGACTAGTCTTCCTCTTCGCTTCTGGGTGAATATACTGAAGAATCCTCAATTTGTCTTTGATATTAAGAAGACTTCACATATAGATGGCTGTTTGTCTGTAATCGCACAAGCTTTCATGGATGCCTTTTCTCTAGCAGAACAGACACTGGGGAAGGTAATGCTGCCCTTCATGTCTTTTGCTAGTTTCTCAACGTATGGCTGTCTTAATTTTATAATGATTTAGGGGATGAAACCTTGGATCTCCTGAAGTTAGAGGTGAAACTGTCACTGGCTTCATTACGCCAGTTTTCCATTCCTTCATACTTTAACTCACAAGACTGAGGAATTCCTGGTCTAGACAGATACAGCTACCAGAATGTCATATTTATAGTTTGCTGCTGCTGCTTATCTTGTGCAATTAATTTCTACACATTGTATTTATAGAATGTGGGGAAGAAGGTGGAAACTGTAAGATATTAATTTTTTAACAACTTTTAACTAAAGGTCCTAAAAGTATTAACATTATTTGATAAATAGTCCAAATTTTTCTGCCACACGCTGATGTACAGAAAACACATGTTATAAGGAAACTTCAAGGAGCTCTGAAGTTTGAAACAGTTTTCACAATGTATTAGCTGCTCTCTTTTTATATCCAGAATTACTTACTGGAGAAAAAAGTCCATAAATCTTACATTCAGAAGCTCTTTAGTACCGTGTCCAGAACTCTGGGGATTAGAAATACTTCATTTTTTCCTGAGAATATTTTCCTTTTCTTTGGATCAAAACAGGAAGCATTATGTTCAGGCTCATACAACTAAAAAACAAAACAAAACAAAACAAAAAAAAAGAAACCACACAACACATACACACTAGAGATTTTTTAGCCTGAAAAAGTATTACATAAAAATGGATTAATTTCCTATGTGATCTGAACCAGCTGCTCATCCATTAAATGTAATGTGCTTATTTATCTTATTTTAGGAGTGAAGTGTCATGAATTAAAACTAATCACATTACTTATTTGATGGAAAACTGAAAATGGTCTGTTAGGATTCTGCAATTGCTACACTTAACAGTAAAGTACTGTTGATACAACAGCTCCATTAGTCTTTTGAAAAGAGGGATGCTGAAACCTGATGAATGTTTGCAATGCAGTTAAGGTCTTGTGGCCTTTTAGTAAGATGTATTTATTTTCATGATTTCTAGCTTTTCTCTTAAAATATCCTTTAACCACTTAGAAAACAAGCATATTTAAAATCATTTCAGCACAGACTGGAACAGTAGTGACAAGATATTGCACGGGTGTGTCATTTTATTCCCTGTAAGTTAAACTAGAGCTGTTACAGGAAATGGCCAGCCCCCTCTTTTACACTCTGAAAACATGGTTTCCAGGTGGGGCTTTAGGTCCTACCGCAAACGTCAGCATTTCCTTGGATGAGCCTAGAGCTGCCTGGAAGGTCAGTGCTGATCTGGGTTGCTGATGTCCAGAGGGGAAAATTCCCTTTGGCTGTGCGTGCCTGGCAGTCAGCTCTCCACCTTCATGAACTCCTGAGCAGAAGGAACAGGGACCAAAGCATTTTTGCCCCAGTAGGGGAACCTCTACCAGCACAGGATCTAGCAAGATGGTCTGGCACGTTACCCGAGAGGAACTTTCCACAGCACTGCTGTATCCTGTATGTAAACAAAATATCAGCCTCAAGCCCCTTGGTTCAGCTTTCACAATCAATCAGGTCCTGTGAGGATGGAGGGGAGGAAGCAAGAAAGAAAAATATGTCTGAGGGACAAATATTTAATGCTGCTGATGCCAATAGAAATAATTATATGGCAATTGTCATGAAACAGAATGCACTGTTACCAGTCCTTTGTCTGTTCTTCATCTTTATTTCATAACCTTGATTCCTTGCATGTAACCACTGCAGAGAGAAATGAATCACACAGAGAACAGACACAATTAGATACAATTAACTATGTGGAGGTGGAACCTCAGGAAATCTGCGCTGTTAAAATTGACAAGACTTCAAATATTTTCTTTTAAGGAAGCACCAACAAATAAACTTCTCTATGCGAAGGACATTCCACTCTACAAGAAAGAGGTGAAAGCATACTATAAAGCCATCAGGGATCTGCCTCCATTGACCACTTCAGAAGTTGAAGAATTTTTAACTCAGGAATCGAAGGTATTGTTGAGAAGTGAGAACTTCATTTTCTTTCCTGTTACTTTTTTTTTTAAAAAAAAAAGAAGAACTATCTGACCAGAACTCTCTTCTGTTTTAGAAACATGAAAATGAATTTAATGAGGAAGTGGCCTTGATTGAAATCTACAGATACATAGGGAAATATTATGATGAGGTAAGCACATCTGCTATTCCTATTTGCCCCTGTAATGTTAACTAGCCGTTTCACGCCTGGAAGTCAGGCTTGATGAACTAAACCAGGTCTGGCCTGGCTCATGACTTACTGGGTGTTCACTTCAGAGAGCCTGTCAGGGATGCAGCCAAGGCCACTCTTCCCACTGAGCTGCGTAGGGCCAGAGCAGCGTAGCCCCCAGGTGTGGTTGGAAACCCCACCTCTTGGAGGGGTCACAGGCCAAAGGTTTGTAATGCATCATTACTCTTGACACTGCTGTCACAGAGACAAATAAAATAAAATACTCCCAGCAGTTTTGAGAAAGATCCTATATGCTCTAGGCTTCCTGCAGAGCGTGTGTTAATGCCTGTCGCAACTCCTGGGCATGCGTTCCATTTCCTGGAGATGCAGAAATCAGAGGATCTGACTTCTGTAGCACTGGGGATTTCACTTTAACAAGTCAGTACAAACACCTCAGCGTAGCACACTCAGCCTTACAGCAAGAGGTATCCGCTCCTTGCCTGTCGCTGCCCTCTTATCCTCTGCTCCAATGGTCTTTCTCTCTTAAAGAAAAGAAGCTGCAGTTTCCAGTCCCTACTATGGCTAACAAAAGAAACCTTTTCTCACCCAAAAGCACTTAGTCACAGGCTATCTCTAAGCTCATTTGTAAGAAAATCCCTGCCCTCTGCTTTGCATGATAGGATTCTCCACTGCTTGTTGCCTGGCACCCTTAACAGAGAGCTAGCTGTGCCTGCACAGGGACACAGATGCGAGCCAGCTGCCGTGTGCTGCCTGAAGGCCCAGCTACCGCTTTCAGCAGGTTGCCTGGGTCTCCCAGCAACCAGACCTTTCTCTCCTCCTTCCCCAATAGCACCGCAGCAGCACTGCCCTGAGCAGCCAGCTGTCAGTCACCTGCTAGCTAGCTCGCCACTGTCATCTCTGACAGCTCAGATTTCCTGGATTCTGCCTCAAATCATGACCTTCGCCTCTTAGAAGAGGTTAGACTGACGCTTGGAAAGTCACTACAGTTTATTAAGCTGGTTAAATTGTTGAAACAGGAGACTTTAGAATACTTTCTAATCTTAATGGCCTTTTTTTGCTTGTTTGAAAACAGCAGTAGCTAAACTTTCCCTGTTCTTAGAAAGACACCTTGCCTCTGCTTTGTAGAGTTGCCAGCAAAGGGTTTTCAGCAAACAGCAGTGCTCCTTCCTATCACCTGAGCTGGTGCCAACTGGGTCAGTTAGAGGAAGAGAGGCAGCTCACTGCACCCTCAATTTAGAGGGTGGCAGGGGAGAAGAGATCAACTGCAAAACTGATCTAGGGTAAAACTGGAGCACTGGCCTTGCCTCACACTTTAATAAATTAATATATGTGGGTTTGTTTTGTTTTTTAACTCGGCTTTGTCATTCTTTATTTTGTAGAAGTGTTGCAAATCCTGTAATCATAATCACTTGTAAGGAAAACGACAAAAATAAAATGTTAAAGTCAGAAAAAAAATATTTACATACAGGCATGCATTCAGGTGGATTTTTCTGACAGTATTTGTTTGAATGCAGAAAAAGAAACAAGTAGCAAATAAAATAAGCACTAAAAAAATTATTCTTTCTTCCTAATTGTTAACAGATCATCAGCAAACTTGAGCGAGAACGGGGGTTTGAAGAAGTCCAGAAGCAGCTCCAGCAAGTAAAAGCCTTATTTGACGAAAAGAAAAAATGCAAATGGATTTGAGCAGAGCACTGACTCACAACATTACTGTGGGGGATTTTAAATAAGTGCTACTGCTCCCAAAACATGAATGATTATATGTACAGGGTTTGAAATATTTGGACACTTTTTTTCCACTCTGACCATTCCAAGTAATATCTAAGGTTGAGAATGAATTATGGGCAGGGTTAGATATTCAAACGTGGGCATATAAAAGTGAAAGTGAGTCTAGCATTGGTGTAGCCGGCCTTTTTAAGTCCTTGAACACATGCATCTTTGGGTTAAAAAAACTTCTAAGTAAGCTTTCCGCTTACTTAAAAACAAACCTATAGAAGACATGCAAAACATACTGCAAGTTCAGAGTTGCCCGTGTGAACTTGTAAGTTGCTTACCTCTGTTTTTAAGAAAGCTGGTGTTTTGCCACATCCTTTCAGCAGCCTTGGCAATCTGTGAGGATGAGTTCCAGCTTCAGAATATGGGTCAGCTGCAGTTTCCTGCCTTTCCAGACACATGTACACTGGTTTCTGTTTGTTTGAAGAAAACAAAACAAAAAAAACAGCACCAAAGGGACACTTAGGACAAGTTTGTTTTACAAAAAAAAGTGAGTCTGAGGTTTGAAGTGCAAATGCCACATGGCAGGATTTCTCTTTCTTAGTTTAGGAATTGCATGTGCAATGCAAAGCCAGCCACTAAGCAAGGGGTAAGGCTTCTGGAGAAAGAAGCTGGACAGGCATCAGTCTGTGTTTACATTTCTACCTTTCCATCCTTAAATAAGCTGTGAAACACTTGTGAGCAGCTTCATACCTGAAACCTCTGTGCAGCTGCACTGCATGAGAACACCTTTGAGGTTTGATGAGCCAGCTGGCCATGGCTGCACTTTGGTGCACAACCCTGTACTCAGGTGCATGATACACAGGCCCATGCGTCAGTGCTGACAGTCCTGGCAAGGCTTGCCATCCATATATAAGGGTCTCACAGACCTAAAGCCAGCACTTTTTTTTCTTTTTTTCTTTCTTCCCCCAAGTAGGCCAAACCAAAGCTTCATAAGAAGGTTGGTTTGATAAGCTATAAGAACAAGAGGTCTGATATAATCCCTGGTATTTTTACTGTTCTGTATGAGAGACTATGTTTGATATATACAGGCTAGCTAGATTTTCTTAGAATTTTGTTTTGGCCAACTGTCTGCCTTAGTCCTGCTGGGGTGTCTTTTGAGGGTCTTTTTTTTTGGGGGGGGGGGTGGAGGGGAGGAGGAGTGCCATTACATTTTCATTGGTGGCTAAGGTTAGCCCAACTGAAAGAAGGATGCATGGCCATGCTGGTTAAAATGGGCTGGGGCAGTGGCTGCAGCGCAAAGAGCCATGGAGGAAGAGCCATGGCTCTGGCACCAGCAGAGCACAGGTATAGTCCTGGCCCCCAGCACTACAGAGCTGAAATGTCTGGTGGCCACATCCTCTGTTTCACTTGCTGTGATGGCGCAGAGGCGCTTGGTAAGGCTATAACCTGCCTTGTGATTTGCGATGAGGCTTCACTGGTAAGCTGCTCAGCTACAAAAGCCATTGAAAAAGAGACATTGTTACATTTCCACACATTTCTCAAGTGCACCACTGCTTGGAGGCGCGTGGAGTGGCTGTGGCCCACATGCGGTGGTGAGTCATCCATTGCCTTGACAGCCACAGGGAGCCTCGGGCTGTGAGCTGTGCAGGTGGCCTAAATTTTAGTATAGAAAGCACGTGCTAGGGCTGTGCTGAGACAGAGCTGCCCAGGCACGGCTCCCAGGCAGCACGGCGCTCAGAGACTTCGTTACCTTGCACCGCTGCTTAGGAGGAGCCCAGACCCTGCAGTACAACAGTGCTAAAGCTGCCTGGTTTGCTTTGTTGCAAATGCTACTAGAAGTTGGCCTGGCCCGATCGCCCGGAGCGCAGCTGGCCGAGGCCGGGGAACGCTAACCATCGCCGGCTGGAGCACAGCTGCCTGCGCGTTGCCTACTGGTCTGCCCCCTCCTTACCCTGTGATTGCACACCTTGTACCTCTGGCATATCAGAGAGGGGAGCCACCCATCCATACTGTGATGGCTTTGTTTTTAATTCAAGTCTTACACTTGATACTAAGTTTACACTTTATACTTGATGGAATGTATGGTTTTGTTCAGGAAACTGCACTACAGTGTTGCAGTACTTTCAGCAGTTCCCTTCTTTCCTGTTATGGCACAATATATTGGGGTAAGTTCAATTTTAAGAAAAACTAACCTATCTTGCCCTCTGTTGCAAAGGAGTGGACCATGGCTTGAGTAGAACTTAAGCTTAGAATACCTGTACTTAAACAAAGGGCTTTCATCTTAACATCCTTAACCTAACCTTTTAAAACAGCAGAAAGAAAAAAAAAAAGCACAGTAATTATTATTAAAAGACAGGCATAAGTAGTTTACTCTTTCTGGTTAGTCAGATGTCTCAGAAATTCAGTTCCATTTCAGGTGTGTACTGGCAGTGTAATTGAAGGAAATGTGATAGTTTTGTTCAACAGTAACCTTCTGTACAGGCAGAAAAAAAAAAAATCTGCTTGAAAAAGTTGTAAGATATAATCTGTTTGAGTGGGTCAGATCCTATGAACCTCACTATATGTGTTTATATGACAAGAAAAACTAAAACCAGTCCCATTTGTATTTGTACTACTGCTTGTTTGCTACAATAGCTTTAATGGTTTCTAGAGATGTAAGTATGTGTTAAAGCAGGTAGTGTGGCTTTAGCCTACAGCCTGGTATAGGATTTATTGCCTTTTTTCAAGCGTCCTAAACAGTTTCACTCTGTTCGTAAGTCATTTAAAGTCATGCTGGGACTTTGCAGCCCGTAAAGTGGATCTCACAAAGTGATGTGAAGTATAATTAAGTGACTGTAGTTCTTCTGGTAGGTTTTGGTCAGCACAAACAAACACTGGCATACACATTCACTATTTGCAGTCCGCTGTTACCTTGTTACCTGGAGAGAAAAAAAGAACAATCTGACTAAAGCTGTATTATGGCAACCCAATAATTCTAATATTTTCTGAAGTGAAAACAAACCTCTCTAACTTATTTTCACATGTTTACAGGCAAACTGCTATTGCAAACAGTATATTTTCTAACACTAGCTTACAAAGCATTATTTTGCAGTCATCTAGTGTAAAGTCAAATCCTACTAATGTGTAAAGTAATTCCTGTTGTACAGAAGTTATCTGTTGTTTAAAATGAATGGTTAAAAAAGTGCAAATGAGAAATACATGTTCGTGTTTGTATGGGTTTATTTAGAATAAAATGCATTTGAAGGTTATTTTGATTAGCTCGTGTATTTAAAAATGACTAAGTACCTTGAAAGAAAGCACAGCTTACAGCCATGCTGAGGTCATGCAAGGAACAGCGTACAAGACCCTGCCAGTCAGTTAAGCACTACCCTGCCTCTCGCTCTGCAAAGTCCCTAAGGCACAGCCGCATGGGTAAAGACCACATTTTACAAACCACTTCCTGAAGCGGAAGCTGGGAAGTACAGAAAAGGAAGGTACCACTCAGCATCAGGTGACATCGGGGGTGGAGGGCTGCTGGCCTGAAACTGAGCAGCTAACTCGCTGCAGGGGCCCGGGTGGGCGGTGGTGGAGGGGGGCTTCCCTGCGCCCTCCAGCCCCTGGGGGCTACCAGGGGGCCGGGCAGAGAGGCAGTACATCTCCACCCAGCCTTCGGGGGCAGCGCTGCAGCTTCGGTGCTCTAAAGCTCAGGTGCCCAGAGGCTGATTTAAGACAGGCAGTTCAGCCTGATGACACGTTTTAGAAGCTCAAAGTGTTAAAAAAGAGGATAGCCTGACAACTGTTCTTTCAGGAGGGGATCCTGCAGGGACAGGAATTTAACCCTTCTAGCAGAATAGCCTGAGACCTACTGGGAAAGAGAACCCACAAACCTGTAACAGACATTGTTCTTCCTCCCGCTATTACCCTTTTCTACCCTACAAGAAGCAGGTTCCAAAGAAAGCCCCAGGTAGTATAAATTTTCCCCTTCTCTGACATCAGATAAAAGTCTTGCTGAACAGCACATAACCAGTGTTGTGGACAGAAATAAGAGGTTGTTGGCAACCATTATGCATCTTTCACCATGTACTGGTATACTTAAACATTAATGAGCAGTACATTTGGCAAAGCTAGCTCAGATGCAGATAGTTACATTTTCTAGATTAATTCTCCAGAAATCTCTAGAAATAGCTTCCATTACTTCTAATAATTACAGGCTTAATATACTATTTTCGTCAGAAAACAGTCTAAAAAATTCCCCAAGAAAATACAATACAACAATGTTTATACTTACCTACTGTATGGAAAATCAAAAATGCAGAAGCTGGAGAGCAAAGTTGAATCAATATTAATGACAATGTCACCGCATGTAATTTAGCTACTCAGTTGTCTATTTCTACACTATTACAACAATATTGAATAAACTATTAAAAGAAATCCCCCTACAAATCTCACTGTAATATATCTTCACCGCAGTATCTTCAAAAACAAGAGATTAAAAAAAAAACAAAAAAAAACATTCCTGCACTTCCAGGAAAGTTTTCACTATCCAGTCATAAAAAATAAACTGATCCTTTACACATTTCTGTTACTAAACTGAAAATGAAGAAAAAAATACAAAGGAGATTTTAAAATATATATATTAAATTTTGAATAAATAGATTTCATTGTAGTTAAGTAAACAGACACATTACAGTACCAACAACAAATACAAACTTACATTTACCTAATGTGAAGGCAATTTGTTATACTTCATCTCTACTACATTATTTTAAGAACCTGATTATTGCTTCTTCCTGTTATAAAATATTTGTAAAAATACAAGAGGCACATTGTCAAGAATAGAAAATCAAGATTTTTCATCACTTTTTCCATTACACTTCATCCCGTCTATGTGCATGGGAACTTCAAAAATAAAAATCCAAATGTGATAAGGCAACCCAGCAAAACTCCATATTGATACAGTAACTTCTACATTAAAGGGGTAAGAGGATATTATCAAAGATGCTGTAAAAGATTTTTTCAAAGAAGTTGACTTTATGTTTTAAATATCGGCAAAACCCAAACCTTGAGAGACATTCTTAAGTTTTGTGCAACAAGATTATTCCATGTTTTGACTTCCAGATGATTTTATATCATTTATATAAAAAGAGCTTCAAAATGGAGTTACTCTTAGAATGCTTTTGTTTTACACAGAATCACAGAATGGTTGAGGTTGGAAGGGACCTCTGGAGATCATCTAGTCCAACCCCCCTCCTCAAGCAGGGTCACCTAGAGCACGTTGCACAGGATCGCGTCCAGGCAGGTTTTGAATATCTCCAGAGAAGGAGACTCCACAACCTCTCTGGGCAACCTCTTCCAGTGCTCTGTCACCCTCACAGTGAAGAAACTTTTCCTCATCTTAGATGGAATTGTCTGTGTTTCAGTTTGTGTCCGTTGCCTCGTGTCCTGTTGCTGGGCACCACTGAAAAGAGTCTGGCTCCATCCTCTCGACACCCTCCCTTCAGATACTGGTACACATTGATAAGATCTCCTCTCAGCCTTCTCTTCTCCAAGCTAAACAGGCC
>NW_020448719.1:274072-300015 GCF_003343035.1 Apteryx rowi
ATCTCTAGTTCTTCCTGTTTGTTCCCCATGCTGCGTGCATTGGTGTACAGGCATTTCAGAGAGGTGATCGAGCATGCAGGTTTCCCAGGAGGGATACAAGAGGATCCTCCATAGCCACATCCCATGTGCACTTCCCTGGCTGCATTCACCTGCTGGAGGCGTCCCGGCTTGAGCTGTCTTTTGCCAACTACCCTGGCACTATAACTCTCCCCTTCCCCCRTCTTTCCTAGTTTAAAGCCCTCCTTACCAGGTTGGCCAACCTGTTGGCAAAGACACGCGTGCCCCACTTAGTGGGGCGGATCCCACCTCTCGCCATCAGTTGTCGATCTTCAAACAGGGTCCCATGGTCGCAGAAACCAAAACCCTGTTGCCAACACCAGCGGCGCAGCCAGTCACTAACTTGGAATCATTATGTTTGTTAATTTACAACTGTCTATCAAAAATAAATACAAAACTATGCAGAATATGTTTTATGCTATTCAGGCACATACAAGCATGTTTTTGGCAAAATATTAAATAAAAGCATGTACGAAAGATATGCTATTGAAAACTAACAGTAGGTAGAGTTTGCACATTTTATTTAGAGTCCTCACTTTGTGCATCATCTTCTTCAGCTAGCTTGGTTCTAGCTAAGTCCCTGCATGCTCCCACCATTACTCGCTCTCTTGATAGTCCGAGCTCTTGCAGCTGTTTTCTCTGTGCAGTTTCTAGTTCTTCCAGCCGCTTGCGAAGCAGGGAAAGCTCCCTTTGATGTTGTTCCTCCTTGAAATTAAGAAAAGTGTTTCTGTAACATTTTGCAACACCTACGAGGGACTAAAATAATCTCCATTTTTTAGTAATGATTTTAAAATAAAATTGTGAAGTTTAAAATGCCCTTATCCATCAAGATTTTCTTCCACAATTTTTGTGGTTATTGTTCTGACAGCCATCACAAACAGCATCAGCAAGAAGCATGCACACGGGCATTCCTGCTCTCAGATAGAAGGGGCACACTGAGCTGAAGTCCTGTCTCAGTTACTGAGAATCAATAAGTTCAGCCTGGTCAACCTCAGTTAGAGAGATTTTCTCCCTCAGAAGCTCACTGGAATAAAGAAAGTGCTTTTAACCACACAAGAAATCAAGGGTAGCAATACTCCTTTTTACTAGTGAAAACATGGTCTGAAAATAACACAATGATACTTCCTTGTCCAGAAGGAGCCATTCAAAGCCTCTCAAGAAAATGGTAAAGTATTGAGAATAGGTTTAAAACTGCCTGTGTGCTATGAAGTACTGTACCCTTGTCTTTCAAGAACTCTTTCATACAGTGAGGAAGGGAACAGCACTGAAAGCACTCCTAAAAGTTTACGTCCTCTGTTCAAAGATCAAATATTCCTTCCTTCCTTAAGACTAAGGCCTACTACTGTTCTAACACCCTCTTTTGTTGTATTAGTTTCACTTATTGTAATACATCACCACCTGAAGAAGGGGAAAGGACACTTCAGGCCCAGGAGGCAAGGCAGACGATGGCATTATACTGACTGGATTGAGCGAGGGTATGTTAGGATTCAGAATTAAACTCCGGAATTCATTGTGTCTACGTTGCAAGTCCTTTAGTCTCTTCTGGAGCCGTGTATATTCTTCATAGGAAACATTCTGCCTATGAAATAAGAGATTTCTTATTGCTCAAAATATTTAGTACACCAACATATAAGCATACCTCTCCATGAGTGCTCTGCTGTTTACTATGCTTAAGAAGGAAAACAATATACCAGAAGGAATAGAAGGTGCAAGATCTCTTTATATGCTTCTGCCTAATGTCCCTCTTCACCTTAAGCTAGCTGCTGTATTATGTATTAGAATTTATTCAGTAGATGGAATAAATTAAGATTTTAATAGCATGAGCAGTAGTGAGCCACAGAAGCCACACTAAATTAATTATTTGAATCAAGCCCTCCATAGGTGTTCAATGGAGAGAAAAAAAACAGGAGCTTATCTTTCCAAGAGGATGTTAGTCTGTTTTATTTGCAATTCTGAAGTCTTTTTCTTTCCTGTCTTCTATTTATTTTCACATACTGTACTTCCAACTCTAACACTGGTTCTCTGTGGCACCCCCTTTTTTTTAATCTATCTTCCTTCTTTTGAAGGGAGCCCTGCAACTGTATTTATACTGTCTTCAGATATTCTTCCTCCATTTTTACCTGAAAAAAAGACAGCCCTGCAGTTGTCTTATGAATTCTTAGCTGACCGTACAAACACAACCATCATAAATAGACTCCATTCAAAGAAGAATTCTAATACTGAAAATAGCAATAAATTGGACTTCAGTTACTAAACTAAGTGGCAGGTACCTTATAAAATACTTATCTGTAAGTCTGATCTTGGGCATATGTTGTCTTTCAAAGGATATGTAAGCTAAGAAAAAGCAAAGTTTATTACCTATTTAACAACTGATTTTCTTTTTCTAGTTCTTCTATCTTGGCTTCCAAAAGTTCTAGTTTTTCTTGCATCCTCCTGTGTTTATTATCATTGAGAGTCTTTCTCTGTCAAACAAGACATTTCAAATTGAGCCAAGTAATACTTTGATATACTAGATCCTGTAAAAGTTAAATCTATATTGCACATGGTTTCAAGCTGTGACATTTTTTAGGATTTTCCTTTTTTAAGAAGAGGCACTGTATTGTCTGAAGGTTCTGAAAGCCCTGAGGAGAAACAAAAGAGATGAGAAATGATCCAGAACTGACTGAAAGACGCACATCTGTAAGTCATTCATTGGGAAACTAACTGTATTTTCAAATGACAAATGTCATTCTTTAAATGACCACATATAAATACAAGCACTACACAAAAAATTGCATACTTTCTTCTGTGACTCTTTTTTGCTCATGTTAACCTCAACTCTGAACAACCTTAAAAGCTAGATGTTCGTTTCATAACCTGCATATGCCCAATGTATAAAACTGCCCATTAATCTTGGGCTTTTATAAAAAATTAACCAGCTTTTCCTGTCAAGCTATTTCCTAAAAAGCAAGCTTAGGAGAAGACATAAAATTTTAATATTCCATGAAGGGTACCACATTGCGACACAAAATAGATGGGGCACATATAATCAAGGAAAAGGAGACCATCATCTAGCTGGTATCCGAAACATCATCCTTACTAGTTAAGGAAGAGTCCACCTCTTAAATTTAACTATATATGCACAAGAAAACTCACAAAATCTTTGATGACATTTCAACATTGTTGTTGGTTGTAATATTCTTTTACATATCATTTCAACCTATTTCTATGCTAATCTTGAAGAACCTGATTATTTTATTATGTCTAACAGATTGCAAATAAACCTTTAAAACAATTCTAGCTGCCCAAAATAAAGCTGAGCTTTTCATAAGCTGCATCATTCATAAAGGAAGAGTCAACATGCCTTTTTTTGAGTAACAGCAGCTCGATGTAGCTTGTTCTTCACTTGGTTATATTTCTCTTCTCTTTCTGTGATACGCTGAGTAAGTTCATGCTTCTCCTCCAGCCATTCGATATGTTTGTATTCTAAAGTCCTTAGAAAAGTCAAGTACAGAGATTAGAAAGTTATATAGACAAAACAGCGCTTTGGATTAATTTCTTAGGGCTATTGAAATAGATGTTTCTTTTCACAACTCCTGCCTTATATATTTGAAGGGTCCGATTTAAATTTGATTGTGCTCAAGATCCACCAAATTTGAATGCGTGTATTAACGTCATCATTGGTTTGTTCAATTATGAGTGGCAAATTTTGAAAACTGATTCCAATAGCTAGTTAATTGTAGACTGCTTGTTGGGTTGGCATGTTGCCACACAGTCCTGAGAAAAGTTCTAAATTCAAATCAAATAATCACACTGGAACACAACGGTAGACAACTGAAGCTTAAGCCAAACATCAGTTGTCAGAAGAGCTGACAGCTATCTTCTCTGTTTGGAAAATAAGACATAAAATTAGGTTGCTGCCATACATGGTCTACTACTCCTTTGAATTAGAGAAGTAAAACCTGACTAATGTGTGCTCCTGACCAGCATAAACACCAACACAACAGGAAGTTCCCACTGATATGGTTCCTAGCCAACATACCAGCTGAATGCAAACCAAGAGTAATACACTTTATTTCTTTGGAACTTTGAATGGTTAAACCATCTTAAAATTAGGCTGTATTCTTTGCCAATTCACTTGCAAAGGACCCGGTTTCTCTCTTCAGTCTTGTTTGTCTGGGCTACTTGTATTGTGTCTGGGTAAGGAAGAGCTAACTACATCTAAGTATAATCCTGTATAAAAATCATATGATGAGATTCTTTGTAGTTTTTAAGAAATCCGGTCTAGGGACTGGTGTCAGTGCATCCATACCACTCCAGTCTCGGGGTGATGCAGTTCCCCTGCAGGGACTCTGAATACATCTCTAAGTTTCTCACCAAACACCCTTTAACCTTCTCTGCAGTGGAAGTATTACAAGTCATCTGCTCTCAGATCAGAACCAGAATCCTGGCCCACTTGATACCCATCACAACTTTTCTAGTAGATCCAATGGGGTTTGTACTTTGCTGTTAACTGTAAATAACTATTACTATGCAGGAACCAAAGAGCTTTATCCAAAAGCACTGCTTGACATTAGAAGAAATTCAATGGACACAGGGGTTAAAAATGTCCCAACAGAGACCTAACACTGTTCCTGAAATGCTTAACAAGTGCCTGCCTGGGCTAATCTCTCATCTACATCAATCTCATAGTTTGTCTTTAGCCCTTTCCTCATTTCAGATTTTTGTTTCCAAGCCTAAGCCAGACACAATCAAGCAGGCAGCTGCCTTGCCTACTCATGGCCCAACTAGCACTTTTTTAACTTAAGCTGTTTATCTTTCTTATCTTTTGGTCCTTATTTCACTTCCTCTTTAAGTCAACCTACAGCTTTGGTGAGACTTAACTCTTGGAGTTCAAGCTTGTAACAAAACCGAGCAAGGAAGTTATGTATTGCCCACAGAGTCAGAAAAAGAATGGAAACAGGTGCCAAGGCTCCCAGTGCAAGAGTAGGGCAGACTGAGAGCACTTACCTGTAGGCTGCAAAACTTCTCAATTTCTGCAGCATCAGTTTTGATGTATCTCCCATTTTCTACATATTTATAAAATGATCTTAGAGGACTGCCAAGTTCCTTCCACTGCCTTCCCCAAGAAAACCTGTTCCTCTCTCGTAAAAGAGCCTATAGCCCATTTACACTATTTTAAAAGGTCTGTGACAGTGATTATCTCACTCAGAATATTAATACACCTTTCTACAGTAAATATCCAATGTATTTAACATACTACTAACAATTGAACTTTCTGTGTGGTCCCAATGCAATGGTCTACCCAATTATTAAACTGAAAAGCAATACTTAGACTAACGATGTCAGTGCAACCAGCTTTATCATAGCAGTAGTACTTTGTAGTAAAGGCAAAGTTAAAATGAAAAATGCCATATTACATCTCTTGGAAGTTTTCCAAGTTTGATCTGGGACATGGACTTTCTTAAAAATCCACCACACACAACAATCCAGTAAAACTTAAACATGTATTCGGTTATTTTGCTATGAAACACTAAATAGTCACTTCAGACTAACTGACAAATGAATCTTTAAACTCCAGGAAAGCGTTCATTACTGTACTGGCCCTGAACAATATTTGGTTTCCTTCAGCATTTATTACCATATTTTGATTGTATATGGTAAAGTTCATAGAGTAATGGAAAGACTGGAAAAAAATCATTAATCATTAAATTGATTAGATTTTTCACTTAATGGGAGCAACTTGAAGATGCCCCCAAAAGCTATTATTTGCCTCATATCAGCTAAAAGGATCTGGTGAGAGGGGGAAAAAAAAGTATATATACAGACTCAGTCCCTGGAACCTTTTCAAAGCATAATACAATGTTTAAACACTTTTTTCCCCTTTATGCTAAACACACAAGAACTGTGTGTGAAACTCTGGATCCATTTAAACTAATAGAAGTTTGGCATTCACTTCAATAGAAACAAGATGTCATTTTATAGACATAGCATATTTCATTAGTCAAGAATTATTTGCAACAGACGTGAATGGAAACAAACTCCTATTTTTGAAGTTATCACTAGTAAAGCTTTTATATATGCCACATAACAGAAGGTATAACCATTTTCTACAATTGTCCTATATTTCCCATTCAGGCCTCATTTCAGACTTTATTCAGAATCTACAATCCACAGTTAGTAATCTACATGAAAGGAAAACAGCAATACGAAAAGAAAAAGTAAAGACAAAAAAAGAAGAAAAAAAATTACTTCTCTGTTTCCAGTTGAGCTTTTTCTGCTTGACTCCTTGCATTTTGACATTCTTGTTTTAACCTTTCTATCATGTCTTTCAGCTTTTGATTGGAATCCAGCAAATCATTTTCTGACTGAGAAAGTGAGGCAACCTGGAGCTGCAAGTCATGAATTTGCTACAAAGAAATGCAAGGTTTCATTTGAGAAGATACATGAATAATTCACAATTAGTTCTGAGAAACTAGGTTTGATAAGCCTTTGTTATTTGCTCCACTTCTCCTTACTCAAGAGCTTCTCCAGAAGCTTTACAGTAAATCACTAGACAAGGAAAAAGTTTTCTATTGTGGTTAAAATGAGAAAGGGATGCACAAGTCATTAGCCTCTGATACCTTTCCTAGGACCTAAGGCATCCTACATGATGTCCCAGAGCTGTACAGAACTAGAGCGCCAAAGCAGAAAGAGTAGCTGAGCTTTGGAGCTACACAGACTCTTCTCTCTCATAATGCACAATGTTGATCCCAGCTGCGTGACAGCTTGGTGGCTGAACCAGTTGGTTTGCAAGAGCAAATAACTATGAAGAGTCTTATAAGTCAACATTCCACAGTCAGCACACAGAGATGATGACTGTTTTCCTTTCTTTTTTCCCTCTGCACACATACACTCACAGACGCCCCATCTCCTGATTTCTGGAGAAAAAATATATTGCCTTGAATTTCAAGTGCATACAGCTTGTGTTGCAGACTTCTTTGATGTTCAGCTACATTCTTACCTACTAAATAACAGTATAGGTGAGCAGGAGTAAAGAGAATAAGGTTTTATTTCCAGCACTGCCATCAATTCACTTTGCAGTGGAAATATACCTCTTTAGACTAGTTTATTCATTTATGAAACAACTGTTAAGCACTTGAAGAACCTCAGATGAGAGGCGCAGTCTAAATGCAAAGCATTGCCTAGAAACAATTCATAAATCTCCATGGCAACTGAATCTCCAGTTAAATAGTGCATAACTGTGTTCAATATACCAGTCTATAAACATTCAGCTTTGAAATCCTTGGTACACACAAAATACATGGAGCAAAAGCTGTAATTCATTTATACAGGTCTAGAAAGCATATGTGATTTCTTAACACTTTTGCATTTAAATATCTGTTCCATACATATTGTCCCTCAGGAAGAAAAGTCTTAAAAATTCAATCTAATCTTCAAATACTGTACTTGAGAACTGCAAAAAAGATGGAATTTCTCTATAAAACATTACAATGCAATAAACCCTTACCTGTTTCAGATCAGCAGCTTCAGTTTTCTTCTCTTCCAACTCCTCTGTCTGAATAGCTTGCTGTTGAATTTTTAATCTAAAATTGTATACAACATCCTTATTTTTATCTAATTAAAATACAGCTGTTAGAAGTTTGGACAATTCAGTCTGACAATAGAATATATTGCACAAATATTTATCAGTCTTTCAATTTACTAAACAATGATTTAAAGGCCTATTTTTATTGATAATTAGAATTCATAAGGGAGTAAGAAATACGTTGATTTGTTTGCTTTTGGAACATGATTTTCACTATACCATTTGTATGAAGGTCAGTATGATAAAAAGAGCAAAACAACTTCACTGAGTATTATAATAACCAACTCAAAGAGATGTCATATTACGGTCTCGGTTTACAAGTTGCTGATGTTACTCCACTGTGGAAAGAGAAACGTTTTACACTAATGCTGGGTTATGCCAGCAGCCAATATGGAGTCAATTTTATTATACAGTTATTTCTTTAAAATGTTTATTAAAAGCAAGAAGTTTTTCTTTCAAACTTCTAAAATTTATTATTTTTTAAACAGCATATTTTTCTTTTACAGAAGATAATTTTGTTTCATTCACTATAATGAACATTTATTTACCTATAAATAATAATCCTCTATGCTGAATACTGTAAAGAAATTAGGAGAAAAACCTTTGTGAAATTTGTATTAAGATCAGAAAAGCCACACTACCGCAGTCGCTGAAGTTCCTTTTTGCTAGATTCTTCTGCCATCTGTGCAACATGTAATTTCTCTTCATACTGATCTTTTTCAGATTGCCTCCAAGTATCTTGTTCGGCTTTCATCTTCTCTAGATCAGCTATTCTGTTCTCAAGTTCTAACCTGAGATAGCATTCAATGTTTACACAAGAACCATGACAAAGACAAGTACCAACAAAAGCATTTAGTTGCTAAGAACATTTAAATAAGTTACTCAAAACAGTCTTCCCCAGCCCTTTTAGAAGTTGAGCAATAAATCAACAAACATACTTTTCATCCTGTAATGCTGCAATTTTTTCAAAAACTTCATCTTTGGCAGCTTGCACTTTACGAATTAGCTCCCGATCCTTTTTGACTAAAAGCACCTTATGACGTTCAACAGCTGCTTTAAGAATTTTATTGTCTGACAACAATCCTGCATTATATGTTAAAAAAGTTAAAATGTCATTATTGATATCAACATGAGGGAATCCAATATTAAAATAACATTACACACTAATAAAAGGGAGCTGAAATTCACAATTCATATTCCAACATGCGGGGGGAAAAAAAACATAACAGACTAGGCCTTTTTTAGTGTAACAGCAACATGTCAGAAAAACTTTTGAAAAGCAACTATTACACTGGAATCTCTGCCTACACAGCCTTATTATTTTAACAAATGCAAATAAACAGTTGGTATTATTTAGATTTAAAGTCCAAAGCAATTTCTGCTAAGCAGTTGTGCCTGGATAAAAATGTTCTACCATAGCTATGAAAAGGTTAAGACAGAAAATGTATTATTTTCACAAAAGAAGAGATGAAGTTTATGGAAACAAATAACCAGTCAACTAGTGAAACCACAGTAACCGGTCTACAGCAAATCTCCCATTTTCATCCACTCAGATTAGATGCAGTGAAAATGGAAAGAACACCAATAATACTTACATGTAACATCAGTTACAAATTTTGGGGACTGTATTACCATTAAAAGCAAAAAACTCAGAAAACAACTCCACAAACTTGAGAAAACAATCAGAGTGAGAAATATTACCAAATGAAGCAATTCTGAAAGTTGTGACTCTATATGCAGGAATGAAAGATGCAAATGAGAAAAAATGTAACCAAGGCTTCTGTGCTCACTGGCAAATAGGACAACACTCTATATCAATGACTGCTGGTTATTTAGCTAATTCAGTGATAAAAACTGGATTCCACCACAACTTTAAGTTAGGTTAAAGGCAGATGATTTTATGAAATATAAAATAAATCTTGTTTGCATTTAGTTTCATATTTTATACCTCCAACATTTTTAGTTTGCAAGATACTACAAAAGTGGGTTGTCGAAACAGAAATCGACACTTTTTAGATGCTCTCAGGAAACTAAATAGTAAAGCAAGTGAACAGAAGCAACTGTTCCTGGAAGATGACAGTACCATTTGGGGATTATGGCACAGACTCACACATTGAGGACAGTCCACTTAAGAGCTGTGTACTGATTTAAATCATCAGTATATAACTAGTACTAGAATACTACTACTAGTTTCACTCTGGAAAGTTATTTCAGGTTGCCTATAGGCTCAGCTTTGAATTAGGTAGCCTGCACCATTGCCTATTTTCTTCAAAGAATGACCTAGAGCCTCTATTTTGTTTCACATGAGCACCTTACTCGATTGTTGGCCGTTCCATGGATGCAAAATCAGAGTACAAAATAACCACTGAAGTCCTAGATATGTTAAGGTTTCAAGCAAAGTGAAAGACTGAAAACTTTGGCAATATATATATTTTTTAATTAACCTCTAAAGTACATGATTTAAAACAGATTATGTTCAAATTGTATCACAAATTCACTAATTTACATAACTGCAAATTGTTCTGTAATTGTTCTTCTTACCCTAGTAAATCAAATGATACAACAGTTAGATAGCAGTATGAATTTTTAGATCTATCATCTGGACTAGAAGTAGAAGTTAAGATTGCTGGGGGACAATTAGAGGAAAAATAATTGTAATATTGTTCTAACTGAAATTTACAAAAGAAACCATTAGAAATTAATTGCATATTTTACCATCCATTTCACTTTGAATCCTGTTTCGCTCTCTTTCTACCTCACTCTTTGTTCTTGCTGCCTCCAGTTTGACATTTGTTACTTCTAATTTATGTGAATGTTTAAGTTCTTCTACCTATGAATTAGAAAATAAAACCAAATCAACTGAAAATAAAAATATATATTTGCAGCTATACTGTACATTTTTCATGTGCTACTTTGCTAACAAGAAAAACTGCTAAATAATGGCAGCCTACGTTTATTCTAAATATTCCTTTTTAAATAATTTTTTTCATCCACTGCTTTCCTGAAAATCATTCCAGAATATCCACTCCTGTAGGTCATTTTAATGATGATTATACAGACTCTGTACCACTAAAGCTTATTGACAATATATGATTCCCCAAATCATATTCAGTGCTACTACAAGTTTTCATTAATTCCTTGAGTCAGACACTGACAATTCATGAATTGAATCATCATGAATTGAATTCATGAATGATCTTTTTTCCACCCCATTACTCCTAATAGTCTGTTTTAGAACCTAACCCATTAGCACAACTGCTTCTAACTATGCCAGTCTCTAACCATTTGGCTGATGTTTTCCATGGTGAATGTTTCCAACTATTTCTGGAGTCTTTTCAACTAAAATAGTTCAGCCATTTCCAGTAGAGGGTAGTGAAAAACACATTATTTGGGCCATAATTATTCACAAGAGGCAATTCTGGTTACTTTTTTCTTACTTCAGGATCAGAAACATAAAACCATTAGGATGATCCCATCCACCATTAATGATTTCCATTTTAATCAGGAACTTTTGAAGCGAAGGAAATTACCTTGATGATACTAAGAAAAAAGATGCCCAATCCATACCTAGTAAAAACAAACAACTTTTTATTTTATATTATTTTTCTTGCACTTAGCCAAACAGAGCAGGGGTTGACCCTTGCTTCTAATCAAGATACAGCTTGTTTCAGAGAAATATGTCAAGGCCAAGCGGTCAGTATCTAGACTATGAAAATCTGAATTCATGAATGACAATTCATGAATGAATTGTCAGTCATCTTAAAATGTAAGTTTTGTATATTCCCTGATTAAAAAAAATAAAAGTAACCAAAGACAATATACATTACAGGAACCAGGCTGTCTGACTATGGACATGTACCCCATACTTAAGCAGTAAGCGATTACAAGCTACAGACTGGAAAGATTATTCTTTTAAAAAGCCTTGGTGACACATGCGCAAATGCACAGGACTGCCTATGCAAACTTGGTTTCTGAGCAAATACTACATATTCTACAGAATCAAGCTAGAATAAAGTTAGATGTAATCTCCCTAAAGTGAAACAAAACCAGAGTATCAGTTATTTCTCCAAGTCATTTCCATTTGATAACTATGTATAGCTCTCTTGACATCCTGGAGTGCTACAATACTATCTCAAAATCCAGGTCATCATAGTTTTAAAGTGCATTTTAAATCAAATACTTCTCTACAACTGTGACATGCACATCAAACTGCCTCATAAAAACAGCAGTTTTAAGAACATCAAATCATCAAAGACAATTACTGCTTGCATGGAAACTTTCTATAGTTTAGGCATTTCTACACAGTAATTACACGGTCAATGAGAATTAAATACCTAGAGGAAAGCACTTATAATGAAAATCCATTCACAGTGACAAATGTAATTACAACCTGCTAGCATATACAAGTGGCAAAAGGTTAAGAATGACACAGTAGCTTATTAAGTAACTACACTGTGGATTTGGTTGCTTAAATATGAAGTTGAGAACATTTCAGGGCCACCTGCAAAATTTTAAGGTGGCTTTTTTAAGGCACAAAATCCAGAAGATAAACCCGTACACTTGTGCTCAGGAATATGACTGAGCTGGTGCAGAAAAAGTTGGGGGGGGAGGTGGTATATAGAAACGAGTTTCTACTCTTCCTCCCTTCAAAAACACCACCAAGTATTTTAATTTTCTCCTACTTCTGGAGGCAAGCAGAGAACACCAGTTAATACAATGTCAAGACTGTGACCATCTATTATATATATTTTAAAAGGTTCCTGATAAAAAAGGCTTAACAAAAAAGTTTTTAAAACGAAGATACATAGAGGTTATTTTCTTATCCATGACTCTACCTCCTATTTATTATTCATGCTAGACAAGTATGACAGGCTCTAAACAGGTTTATAATATTGGTATAGTTATATCCTATTCTTATGGTAAGCTAGAACTTTCTTGGATTCAGGACAAAAATTGAAATAGTCCACACTTATAAATTACAAGAGCCGAATACTGTAAAGCCTGTTTTGAATGACTTCTGAGACTGTTAAAGATGAACTAGGAAGAAGCTATTTTTTCAGTATTTTTCTTGTATTATATCTTGTCTGAGGCATATTATGCCAGTATTGACTGTCATACCCATACAAAGTTCATGTCAGTGTTATTGTGGAAAGTATATTCAGAAATGGAGGATAGCTTTAAGTCAGTCTAGAGGTTAAAACAATTTTGCATTCAACTGGATATACCAGACCAAAATTACTGAATTTATGGTCAGTTCAGGAATACCTAAAACCCTTCCAGAAGAGTGAGAAAACACAGGGGATTAAACTTGCTACCAGTGCTGTACAGAAACATTTCCAACAAGCTACACTGGCATTAGACCAAGTAGAACGCTGCACTAACGTGCCTATCCTGCTTCTAATAGAACCTAAATCTCAGCAGGTGATTTCAATGCAGATTGCTTCCTGTAGGTAATGCAGCACAGTCAGAGCATACTTTTTACAGTTTCCAGAAGCCATATCTTGAAGAAATAAATACATATATTTTTGTCAAGTTCCATTGCACTTGATGAAAGATTAAAGGTTGTTTCCATCAAATAAGGCTATCTTCATGAGTAATAAAAACATGAATGTAAATACATCTCTTCAAGCACTTTTCTGTTTAGAAAAAAGATCTAGAAAACGAAATTAAAAGGGTATAACCTCAATCTCTAGAGATACTCTTAGGGATGATGTTTTTCCTGTAAAATCACATACATATTCTGGATCTACCAACTGAAAATGGAAAAAAACCTACTTCAATTCACAGCAGAAAAAATTGTTACTTTATTCTTAATATAAAATACAGACAGAAAAAATATAACATATGAAAAAATGTATTTCAGATATCATAAAAGCACTTACTTTAGTAGCTAAGGAATTGACTTCTCGTTCAGATTTGTGAAGTTTGCTGGTTAAAAGAATGTTTTGCTCATGACTCATCTGCAGTTCTTTCCCAATGCGATCGATCTGTTGTTCAGCTAACTTCTTTTCTGCCTTGAATAAAGGCGGCATTTGTAAGATTTTTGGAGCAGGGTATTCACCTGTATGGTTCAACTGATTTGCCCTTCTAGACATTACTGACATCATATATATAGCAAAATGTTTATCTTTGCTGGACAGTGTGTTCCAATACAATAAAGTATTTTACTCAAAAGTAATAACTGTTTTTTCTAACACTGCCTGCACAGAATCACACACATCTTCAATTTAAGAGGCAGAGGTAATCAGACTTACTTAGGAAGCAGCAAGTATTTGTATCATTAAACTGCTGGGATCTAAATACGGGTATGCACTAAGCAGTGCTCATAAAGATGTCATATGTTGGCCTATGCAGTTATACTAACTGAAGTGTTAACTTCATGGAGAGGAAATAAAATGTAATTATTGCTAATCTTATAGACTCAAGACCCTGAGCTTTACTAAAGTATCAAAGGGCTGAATTTGGCAGTTCATGACTCCTAACACAGTTAAATTTTGTTTTTAAATCTGAAATTGCAAAATTTGTGATTTTGTCTTCTCTTGTAGAATCAATGGCAAAATTACCAGTGATTTCAGTGATAGCTTCATCAGGCCAAGTGTTACTCTCACTACACTCTACAAGACGAAAAAAAAAAACCCAAAAAAACAAAGAGAAAACAATCTTACCTCTAGAGACCTTGCCATAGTCTGCATCTCAGCTAACTGTCGTACTTGTACTCTTTGAACATTTTCTGCTTGTACACCATAGTTGTCTCTTTCTGCTCTTAGTTCTGCTACTTCTGCTTCCAAGCCTTTTAATTTCTGATGTAGTCGTGCCTTTTCTCTGGAGAGTACCTCCACGCGTTTACTATCCCTTGTGGGATCAACGCTAAGCAGCTGATCATGGAGTTCTTCTTTATCTTTATCCAGCCTTGTTATCTGATAGTTGTTAATCAGAAAATATAAACCTCTACATTAGCTAGCTGTCAGACAGTAACAAATATTCTGGAAAGAACAGCAATGTGCATTTAAAAAATAAAAAAGAAATTATATTTGCGTTTGTTTTCTTTCTTAGAACAGGATAATCAAAAGGCCCATTACTTAATGCCTTTTTTGCCTCAGTTTTCACCGATGAGGCTTGTTCTTGGGCCTCCCAAGTCCCTGAGCCTCCTAACAGAGTCTGTGGAAGTACTACCAAGAGTAAAGGAAGAAAGAGTTAGGGATCATTTAACTCACTTGGACATACACAAGTCTATGGGACCAGATGGAATAGATCCAAGGATATTGAAGGAGCTGGGTGATGCCATTCAAAGATAATAGAGAACAGCCTTGCAAAGGTCATGACAGGTGAGGAAGGTTCCTGATGACTGGAAAAAGGCAGACATCATACCCATCACCAAGAAAGGCAAGAAGGTCAAGAAGGAGGATCCAGGTAACTAACAGGCCAGCCAGCTTCACCTCAGTCCCTGGCAAGTCCTCCTAGAAGCCATTTCTAAACACACAGAAGACAAGAATGTGACTGGAAGTAGGGCTTACTATGGGCAAATCATACGTGACTCCACTTCTCTGCTTTCTAGGATGAAATGACTGGTGCTGTGGACAAGGAGAGGGCAGTGGATGTTGTATACTTTGATTTTAGCAAGGTCTTTGATACAGTCTCACATAGGTCTGCTATCAGATTGATAAGATATGAGCTGGGTAAGTGGATGATAAATTGGGTAGAAATTTGGCTGCACTGGCAGGCTCAAAGAGTTGTGATCAGTGGTGCAAAGTCCAGCTGATGGCCTGTAAATAGTAGGGTCCCTCAGAGATCAGTACTGGGTCCAATACTGTTTGATGTCTTCATTAATGACCTGGATGACAGGATGGAGTGCACTCAACAAATTTGTGGATGACATCAAATTGGCAAGAACAGTCGATATGCTGGAGGGCAGAGCTGCTATTCAGGGGGACCTAGACAGTCTGGACAAATGGGCTGACTGGAACCTCTTGAAGTTCAAGGAGAGCAAGTACAAAGTCATGCATCTGGGATGGAGTAACCCGGCGCAACAGCACTAGGTGGGACCCACTGTCTAGGAAGCAGCTCCACAGGAAAGGATCCAGGGGGGGTCCTAGTAGACAACAAGCTGAACATGAATCAGCATTTGCAGCAAAGAAGGCCAACTGCATCCTGAGTTGCATTGGCAGAAGCATAGCCAGCAGGTCCAGAGAAGTGATCCTTCCCCTCTTTTCAGCACTTGTAAGACCACATCTGGAGTACTAAGTCCAGTAAACGAAGGATATTGACACACTGGAGCACATCCAGCAGAGGGCCATCAGAATGGTCAAGAGGTTGAAGAACATAATGTGTGAAAACAGCCCGAGAGAACCGGGCCTATTCAGCTTGGAGAAGAGAAGGCTCAGGCGAGACCTTACTGCTTTCTACAACTACCTGATCAGAGGGTACAGAGAAGATGGATCTAGACTCTTCTCAGAGGTGCATGGTAATAGGAAGAGAGGCAACAGACAGAAGTTGGAACATGCCAATTAGATATTAGGATTTTTTTTTAAACCATGAGAGTGGTTAAATACTGGAACAGGTTGCCCAGAAAGATTGTTGAATCTCCATTCTTGCAAATATTCAAGATTTTACTGGATATGGCTCTGAGCAACCTGATCTAATTAGACCTCTTCTGAGCAGGGTGTTGGACTAGATCTGTGAAGGTCCCTTCCAACCTAAATTACGATTCTACAATTCTACCGTTACAATAGTACTCAAACCTGCCAGTAACTCAAGGATAGCTAACATGATTTGACCCTATCAGACAGAAAACAAAACAATATATTAAAAAAAAAAAAAACTGCTGTTACAAGTTAGTAAAATAGGCATGAACTAATCTTGAGATTGTAACTGATGAATATATTCTAAATAGACAGTTCTCAATGATTCAAAACAAGTTACGTGGACGGTACGTAAGGTGAGGATTGGGGGCGAAAGAGTGAAAAAGCAAGGTCTGAAAGAGATTCAGTTCTCTCGATATTTGGAAACTATATTCTAAACTCTGATTTGCAGTGCTGTGCTTTTAAAAGTTCCATCAATGACCTCTATGGGGAAAAGCCAAATTCTGTAGCAGAATCCCTCCAAATCCCTTTTATGTGGAGATCCAAGAATTATTGCATGACATGCCCAAGCCATCACTTAGGAATTATGATGTTTTTGTAGTCTCCCTGTGCCAAATGGTGTGGGAGGTTAAGAAGGCTGCAAAAGCTTTAGCATTTCTCATATCCAGATGTGGCTCAGAGAGAGGAACTAGGACACATTGTGCCCTGGGCTCAAGGTAATCCCGTTCTCTGTAACTGTGCTAGTCAGTTGCAGAATGAGCACAAGTCCAACAAGCCACGAGAGAGACAGGCTGTAAAGCAGCACCTGGGATTAGCTCTGGGAAGGAAGGCTGTTCTGTTTTTTGTGTGTTGCATTTGTGAATTTGGATTGATTTTGAAAGCGATGATTGCTTTTGATTTGTGTCTCATGCTTGGACTAATACATTCAAATCTGGCATCTTGGGATGTGCTCCAAGACAAATACTTAAATGAAATATGCAAATGATATATGCAACTTTCATTTACACCTTTGCATATATTTAAAACATATATAAGCTGGCAATTTATTTAGCCATACTTTTGCAAGTCCAATTCTGAAACAAAAAAATTTATGAATGATTTATCCAGAAGTTAATATAACTTAAAAAGAGTTACCAAAGTTTTCACTATCCTTTTGACCACCACTGTTGCAATCTAACTTAATTTCAAAATTTACCCTTGTCTGGCATTAAGAATATCTTCTGCTGCCTTCCTGTTGGATTAGTTGCTTCATAAGTAATTTAAAATTTAAATTTACATCAGTTGCTCAGATAACCTATTAATTTCAGATCAGTGTAATGTATCAAATTCTACCTCAAATGTGATTTAAAAAAAGCATTTAAGCAAAGCTACTGGCTGTCATTTATCAGAAGGCAAGTCTATTCTTACTTATAACAGCACGAACGACATTATAACACATCACTGAACGAACCTACAGAGACAGCTTTAGGCTAAGTCATAAAAGTGTTTTGAGAATTAAGAGAACAGAAACAAACACTACATTATGAAATTATGTCAAACTGACAACTCATCAAAGTACCAACATTTTCACAAGGTTCAAGTGACTTTGTCATCAGATACACTTTAAGCTACTGTAACACTTCACATACCTCAGCCTCGTATTTTATTTTCTTCTCCTCCAAAATACGTGCATGTTCTTCCTTTTGATGTTCAAATTCTGATTTTAGAAAGGTATGTTCATAACGAAGTTTGTTATATTCTGTTCTATATTTTTCCACTTCCTAAGTTAGACAATAAAACAAATAGACTCAACCAGAGAAGGATTCAGATTTATTTCCTTCAAATGTCCATTCAGTGTTCCCATCATTTTAGAAGTTATACTTGTTCAACTGAATCCCTCTTTCTCCCTGTTCTAGGGTTTCAGCCTTCACTGTCTGGAGCAACAGCACTGAACAGTATCAGATGAGGATTATCGTACTTTGCTCCTCTTGCCAACTTCAGTTTTAATCTCCTAATGTTCCTATTGTGAGGAACAATTATAAATGAGTGGTCACTACCCTAATGAAACAAAATTAAATACTTATTACTTACATTTTCTAGCTTCTTAAAACGTCCTCTCATAGGAGATTCCAATTCCTGCTGTATTTGTGCTCTTAACAATTCCAATTTTTGAGGAGTTAGCACCTTAAGACAAAAAGCTATAAGTAACTAGCCATATTCTTCTATTTTTACTGGGATATGCCAAACAGCAAGAAAATATTTCAAGTACGATTTTAGGAATCCTGTTGAGTTTTCTATGTCTTTGTAAAAAAATTTTCAATGATATTTACAGAAGCAAAGAAATGTGATATTAGCTAACTAAACACATTCTGGGAAGATAAAAGAAACACTTAGAATGTCACATTTTACTGACAGAAGTAACAAAGATGTTGAGGTAAACTGCCAAGAAATCGGTCTCCTTTTTGGAGAAAAAGAAGTGTCATAAAAAGTAAAGCATTATTGTCTGGAAAAACTTTCCAAATAGTAAATGACCCAACCCCATTTAGTCAAAATGAATAAACCAAACCACTTCCTGTAAAACACATTATATACAGCCCATTAGAAAAAACCTGCTATCTTAGCACAATCTTTCACAAGCAAATGTGAGGTCATACATGCAAAGCAGTACCAACAGATACATGGTTCCTGGTTTGAAATGAAACTGAGATCAAGAAAGATTTTCTGCCTTAATATCAATACTACATGGTATTTTGGTAAGAGTAGTCTTGGGTATGGTCAATAACAGCAAACTAACTACCGAGAGAGAGCTTAAAACAAACAAACAAACAAAAAGACAGGCATACATCCACAACCTGTGACAGATTCTACTTTATTCTACTTTTCTTTTGCTATTCTGTACCCCTAAAGTCCCTGAAGACTAATTCTAGTTACAGCACAGAGGCACCTCTCCTCCATTCAGAGTCTAGGGATCTCCTCCATTCACCTGGGTATGTTTTATTAGATGCTGTATTTGTTCCCTAGGAACATTAGTTTATACAAAGACTTCTAACATCTTAGAACACAGTTCAGCAAGCAACCTACAAGCTGGATTGTTCAGCCAGTAACAGAATCACCACAATCTTTCCAGTTCTGAAAAGCTGATGAGATCCAAATATACGAAGTACTTGAGTAAATACCAACCCCTTTGGAAGATAAAGAGTCCCTCAAAGAGAACACTATGTTGTTCTTTTGATGGTAGAATAATCATTACAAAACTTCACTTTTAGCAGGTAACAGGCAAGAAACCTGCAAATAAATCTGAAAAATGAATGAGCTCTTATTTTTAACCTAGTCACTGAAGAGCTACTACTAGTCTTATCCAAAGTTTGCAGAAGTAAATAAATTCCCGTATAGTGATAGCAATGTTAGTATCTCAAAAGATTTACAGGATTTGAGAAGTCATTCATGAGTGGAAATCATTTCACTTAAATCTAGACACCTACATCTAAATTAGTCACCCTGAGCTCTCTCTGCAGGCAGTCATAACTATGTCCTGCACTAGTTTAAAGAAATAAGCAATTATAGAAAATGTCATCCAAGATATCTTAAATGCTTAAAAAAAAAAAAAGAGAGAAGAATTGCCATCATGAAGAGAAACCGATATCTATTTCTCCAGTCACTAATGATAACAGATTTAGGCATCTAAGCTATTCACCAGAGCAGATGATTCTCTCTGTAATAGGAAAGCATGCACTGACAGAGCTTTTCCTCAGAGACTGAGAGTCTGACTATTAAATGCAGCATACACCAGTATATGGGAGATCAGTTAAACAAGAAAAAAAGAATTTCATCCCACAGTCACTCCAGAGAAATATATGCATGTTAGATAAACAGAAATATAAGCATGGCCCTATTACAGCATTAAAATCATATTAAGCTCTGTCAGTAACATATTTCACCTGCATCTTCAGTTCTTCCAGCTCTTGTGTTTTACCCAGCAACTCCTTTTGATATTCAGCAAGAAGAAACTGAAATTTGTCATGTACAGTTTGCTTTTCAACTAACAACCGTTTCAGTTCATCTTGTGATTTTGTATATTCCTCCTGTAACCTGCAAGACAAAGTACAAACTTATTTTATATTTACCCTCTGAAAGTAGAGGGGTATCTATCTAAATATCACCTTCTTGTAACATATTGAAAAGTGACACCATATTTACAAACGTATCAAGTATTTTGGAAACATTGCCTAACATGTATTAAGGTATTTTGAATTGTTTATTTTCTAAAATGAACAACACTCAAATCTGTCCTTAAATACAGAAATAGCTCACGCACACAAAACATGCTTCCACATAACATTTAGCTTCACCTTTTAACAGCTAAAATGAAGAAACCTGTTTAAATTTGCCTACCTTATATGTTCTGCCTTTAGAGTTTGATAATTTGCTTTATGGTGTTCACATCGCATTTTTTCATCAATCAGAAGTTTTTGCAACTCTTGTGAACTAGCAGTATCATCATTTCCAACCATGGGAGGAAGGAGGCCACCAAAGGTATCCATTCTATGACGACTATTCACAATGATTATTGAGAGGACAAGACAAAAATTAATTTATAACAAATCTGTAACACCATCCACTTTTTTATGCTGATGACATCCCAGAAGATCAAGTCACCTGACACAAACACAAGGACATGTAATTAGTAATGAAGATATATATCAACAATTCAAAGACTTAACATACTGCTTTTGCTTTCAGCACAGAAGAACCCTGCCTCTGCAGCGTTCCTCCTAGAAACCTCCTACTTTTGAAAGGGCAATTCTTCTCTGTTCATTCTGCCTGCCGTGAAATTTGGTAGCCCTCCCAGGACCACAGGACAAATTTAATAAAGGAGCTTATTTGAGTCGATACAAAATAAGCACAAGCACCTCAAACTGACAGATACACAAACTGTTATTTTTACTTTCGGTGTACACCAAGAATCAAACTATGATGCAATTATGCCCCCTTAACAAGGTTTCAAACAGAGGCCACAGACCTCAGAAACAAACAGTTTTTACTACTACTTATCACAGTCACTGTGTGCTTCGCTGTCCTAATAAGTTGTTCTACTCAGTACACCATCAATTCAGCTGGAAGAACAGCAGATAATTCTCACTGACGAATTCCTATCAAACTGTCTCCAGAGAAGAGTTAAGGTTGCATGAGCAGGTATCTGCCAGACTGTTCAAAGTTCAGCTCTGAAATACACCACTGATATACATCATTTCCTCGTTTTCAAAATTTATCTGGTAGTTTCTTATGCTCTTTCTGGAAAGAGTTTTGCTAAAAGTGACAATCTGAGATCGGTGAGAAAGCTGCAGCTCACCAGATGCTGAGAAATGGGGAAGTATCGTAATATGTCTGTTCAGTTCTTTTCAATATTAGAAACAAGATACTGTGTTAGACTCATTGTTAGTGCCTCTTCTAAAGGATCTGGAGGAAGGAGGCTTGTAACCAAATTTTAGGGAAGTTACAAAGCTTTGAAACTGACTACTCTGCCATTTTAGCTTTTGGCATAACTGGACTGACTGGTGACTAAGAACTCCGTATTTGCAGTGGTGTACAAAATAAAACTCAAACAGGAGTGAATTTAAATCCCCAGCATCACTGCAAATACCTCACCTTCTTCACATAAAGAGCTGAATATATAACATCTTCCAACATTTCACTCTCTGTTAAAATCTTTCATGGACCTGTCTTAAAACACTTGGCATTTGATTCTATAAACTTCTGAACTACAAGCAAGATCAAAATATAATCTTCTATATAGGAAAAAAAACACTGCATGTTAGTACCTATTCCACTAAATGACATAGTAACATAAAAAAAAATCTTATGTTTCAGTTTCTTTCCTGTTTTTTCTTCCTCCACTGCTAAGATGGGAAAAGGTCAGAGGAAAATCTACCAATGTAAGTCACTGTTACAATAATAGAATAGGCAAAGTGATAGCAGCAACTTCTTTTTATTCTGCTTTATCCAAATTTGCTGGGAGGAGGAGGAGAAGAAATCAAATAAAGAACATTCTCCTCAGTGACTGTTCTATATGTGCATCTCATTTTGAGAATTAATCCCTCTATAGAACAAATTCTGAAAAACCTTCTAATCAATATAGTATCTATTTTTCATCCCTGAATTTTGTTTATTATTGAGAAACAAAGGACAAAAGCAGTTGCCAAACTCAGGATTGCTACATTTTCAATCCTTAAACCAACAGCTGTATGAGGAAAAGTGGTCAGCGATCCTAAGTACATAAACTGTGTGAGACAACAGAAAGTTCTGGTACACAGAGAAGACCCAGGCAGCACATACCTAAGAATTTTTAAGCATACAGAAAGCATTATCGTGATCACTGTAAAAAAAAAAAATAAGCCACAGTATTTTCTCTGTCTCAGATCTTTGCTTTTATAAACTACAAGTACCAAATTTAAATACCAAACCAAATTCAGAATTAGGAACACAGGATTTAAACTTGGGACTGAATTCTCTTAACTTACGTGAGCAAAAAGTAGCATTACTATATACAAAATCAAAGACACATACAAAAAGAGAGTTTTCTGAGAACATAAAAAACAAAAGAAAAAGATAAATGGAAGAGCAGAAATGCAACCTTCTGTACTCTCAGCTCTAAACTGATGCAGGTGGGAAATACACACTCGCCTGACAACTTCTGCTGCTATCAAAAAGTCCACAGATTGTAAAGCAAGACACACATCCTGTCATTTATTCATTTGCACAAAGATTTCATGAAAGAAAAAAGGAAAGAGCATGAAAAAAATGTAGCTCACAAAAAACCTGTTTCACCCTTTAAAAACCAAAGTGGTGCACAGTTAAGGAAAATAAAGGTATTTTGGCTTACAGGGACATCTTGTGGCAAATTTCATGATCTGCATTCCAGTAACAAATATGAGAGGAACTACAAAATCAAAGACTTCATTTCTTTCCTATCTCTCTTTCCCTGAATCTACCAACAGCAACATAATACTCACTTTCTTGCAAACAAAAAAATAAAGATTTTTTTCCCATCAAATTCATAAGCTTCATTTTCAAAACATAAAATAATTCCTGCTAGTGAGCTGTGAATATTTAATACCATTCCAGGGTAAAAAGCTTAAGTATACAGCTAACAAGCTAAGAATCTCTTCTGTGCTAATGGCCTACAACACTTGCTCACAGTCAATGGTCAGACCTTAAATAACCTTTACAATTACTTATTTCTAAAATTAGTTCTCCACCTATATTTGCCAGTTTTTATCATGTTACAGAACTGCAAACTTGTATCAGTCGCCGCAAATTCATTTTTTGCCTACTTTTGTCAGAATTCTAGACCTCTTTATATGTTCACTTTTTTTTTCTTCAATCAGCCAACATCTTGTGAAATAATACAACCACTTGTCTGAAAGAGTAAGTGAGAAACTCAAAGGAAGCACACAGCCTCATGCAAGTGCCTCTTCAAACACTAACCCTTCCCATTCCTGCTTAACAGCCTACAGAGTAAGACTAGATAATGAACTAATGAGAAATTGTAACCCAGTTCAACTGCTTACTGTCACCAGAAACAGGAGGTTCCACTCCTCCTTTTTTCATCCTCACTCCTAGAACTAACATTCATCAGACCTTTCTGTGAACTGATTTAGCTCAATAAGACAACAGAAAATTAACCAAGCAAAAAACACTCAATAGTTTTATGTGAGGTCAGTGAGTCAAGTTAGCTCATGGAAAAATCCAACAAGCTACAGAACAGTGAAAGTAGGGAATGGGAACTGGTTAGGGGAAAGAAACAAAGAGGCAAATAAATGGCCAGAAGGAGGAGCAAGACTTTCTCCTTTCAGGAGCAGAGAGCTGTTACATCATGAGCTCAGATGCTCATGAAACAACAGCATTGAATACCTAGTTTTTAGACAAAGTGAAACGAATCCCACCTTAAATGACTATGCAACACACTCAGGAGAGATCAGACTAGCCAAGAAGAGCAAGTGAATTAAAACAAAACCAAAATTATATATCATCTGAGAAACACAATAGCTTACCTATCATTACTTTAATAGTCCTCACTCTGTTACTCCATCATCAGCAACTTGCAATAGCCAAAGTAATCACCTTTTTAAAAATAGAAATAAAACAAATATTACGGGGAAAAAAATCAAAGAGAAACATGAAATCCTTTATTACAGGAATTTCTATAATTTGGATACTACTCAGATATCACAGCAGAGAATTCAGTGGAAGTAAACACTCAGTGCTTTTGCATTCATAAATGCAGAAATTTTGGAGAACATCTGTATGATTTGTATGTTACAGAACACATCAATCTCACTTCAACTATTTTCACTTCTTCCACAGCAGTGTTCAAAGTACAAATTTCAACAGTTAGGCATGCACTATTTCACAGTGTCCAATCCCTACACATGACACACAGTATCAGCCTTTCTGTTTCTATCTTACATTAGAGAGAGGATTTTTTTTATTACACAAAGAACAACAAACAAGGTTATATCTTAACATAAGATGCAAATTTTGGCTTTAGTACACAGCTAAAGTAAACTGATAGCACTTGCAACATTGCCAGATATACTACTGTTCAAACTAAAATTTTGCATGGTAGCTACATTTGAGAACTCTCCTAGCTGTATTTGAGAACAGTTATTCGGGTATCATATGCCAGTTATCTTTCTCACTATATCATGACAAGAGTCCTTCAAATACACATGACAAACTTTTGTTTACTAGAGTGTCATTCAAAGTTTTATTCAGACATACAGATGTGATAAACTGCTACTTGTCATTAGTAGTTCTATACTCCACAACCAACATTCTTCTTCCATTTCTACTGACAAAGCATTTCATATTAATGTTGACTTAAAGACAGAGATATTCAGATAAGACACAAATCACATCTTAGTATATGCATTCCACAGTGCTCCTGTAGGCAAAAACATGATTATATGCACCTTACAGCATGTGCACAGGCTTTATTTTGGATAACAAGCAGAGTGAGCTTGTGTAAGTCACTGTGACAATTACGCTGTTGACTTTCCTATGACTTATGAATATAGAAGCCTTCTACTACGCTAATATGTACTACATACTGATATCGGTACTACACTAATATGGGGGTCAAACAACCTGAAGTGCAGAAAAATAATCAGCATCCTCAAACTGCACATGCATGAAGCCCACTGGTGGAAAAGATAACATGAGAACATGCACACAGAGTAGGCTCTTTCTACCCCTGAACTTCGCTGCTTGTGCTGGGCAATTCCCCAACTCAGGGGGTCACCAGCCCACTACCAGCTCCCAGAGGGCGCAGCAGGCTGTAACCACCGGTTGGGGACATAAGAGAAAAACGACCGCGCTGCGGGATCGGCCGCCGACCGCTCCTCGAGGGTTTACAGATCTCTGCTTGGCAACGGCGGGCCCAAGGGAGGCGCGAGCAGGGCCGCGGCAGGAGCGAGGGCCGAGGGGCCTCCCAGCTCGCACACCGCGAGGTGAAACCCCGGGCAGGAAGGCCCCGGGCAGGAAGGCCCCGGGCCGCCTGCCTGCCTGCCTGCCCACCCTCCCCGCAGGGGCGCCCGGCCACCCCACCCCACCCCGCACCCGCTCACCCGACAGCGGCCGCCAACGGTTTGAGGAATTTAAAAATGGCGCCTCACCTCCCGCTCGCGCCACCGCCCGCCGCGGGCCCGCAGAGCATCCTGGGAGCACAGACGCGCGGCGCCGCCGCCCCGGGTAAGGACGAC
>NW_020448719.1:300150-306417 GCF_003343035.1 Apteryx rowi
CCGGCGCAGCGCTGGGGGGCACCTCCCCCCTCCCTCGGCGCTTAACGGCCGTTAGGGGCCGTTGCGGCGGGTGGTGCTGTGCTGTGCCTCGGCCCCACCGGCCCTAACGGTGAGGGCCGCCGCTGCGAGAGGCCCGGCTGCCCTCCCCCCGTCACCGCACGGCTGGTGCCTTATCGCTTCCGTCGGTTTGTCTCTCCCTTCCCAGGAGGGAGCTGACTTTGCTGTGTTCTCTGCAGGACACCGCGGCGGTTACGGCAATCTCTGCTTACGCGTGCAGTATTATGGTACGAATTAATACTTGTCCATAGGCCTCTTCAAAAGAAGGTTACTATGGAAGGTGAAAAACTAGAAGATAGAGGAAATGAGGGTTCCTGTGGGTTTTCTTGTCCTAAATTATATCTCTGGTTATTAATTGCAGTGAAGGTAGCATAGGGAGGGGGAAAGCTTTCGTCCCTTTTTGTTGGTTAATTTGCAAGTAATAATTTGAGGATGAATGAATGCATTGAAGAAAGCAGTTGCATCGATCCCATCTGTTCATATGGCACTCCCCAGTATGAGAATACCAGAACTCTGCTGAATGTAATGTATCGTAAATGCATCTTGTATGTCACTGCATAGCAAATTTAAGCTTCTGTACCGAATTTCACAAAGTCCTTTACCAGTCGTTACAGTTCTGCTTCTGGAGGAGAGAGAAGAATAACATGCAATGCTGACAGAGATTTAAGCACATTTGCACAATTCACAGTAATTTCTGAAAATGCCTGGATCCAAGGCTTTTAACAAAAAAGAAAAAAGTGTATGCATTATATTTTGTATTCAATAATGCTAAGTAATTATAGTCAAGTTATTAATACCAAGAATAATATTTTATGTAGCTACATAAAATAATGTTCATGGTATTGCTGACAATTATCATTATTTTCTAACTGACACAAACTAGTAAGAGCAGTTAAATGTAAACAAGATCTTCTAGTAAACTGTTCATCAATTTTTCTCTAAAATGTCTTTGACAAGAAAGGTAATTGATCATCCTGACCAGTATTGACACTCCCTTAATAAGATTAACAGTCCTTTAACAAGGATTAAAATTAGCTTCAACTAGTATTTTAGAATGTGCCTATTACTGATGAACCCCCTCAGGAAAAAGAGAAAAAAGTCAAATGTTAAATATTGCCAGTTGTTTTATACAGATCTTGACAAAGAATTACAATTGCAGTTAGTTCCCCTAGAGGTAGTTGTAAGCTTAGCTAAGAAGGTAGCTAAAACATGTTCGTTGCTTCTATAGCTACAACAGCAGGAGTATAGTATTTCACTTATACTACTGAAGTACTTATTTCACTCATAAATTGACTATGTACAGATTGTTGATGCTGTAGTGTTTTACCTGTATGTTGTGGAGATTTTAATGATAACAGCATTCAGTCTATACAAATGTGCTATCCTGAAATAGCATTAAAACAAGCTAAAAATTCACCTTACAAAATGAACTGTTTATTTTTTAAAGATTTTTAAAGATTTTTTGATGCAAAACAGATTTAGATGCAAATCACAGTAGTTCAACAAGGCTTTACAGTGCATTTTTTAAAAGAAAATTATTATGAGGTTACATGTTTATCTTTTTTGTTTTTCATATCAAATATGCTCATTCTTAAATTAACTTTTTCACTATCAGCTCTGCAAACACTACCTGTTAACTAAAGTCAAAAAGAAATCTTCCTTGCTTGTACAGTTTTGTTAACAGGAATGGTAGGATGGCCCAGATTCTTTCTTTGGTACTGTCTGTGCCTATCTACATTAGGATTATACAGCTATAACCTATAGCAGGCAGTTAATTTGCATGATAAGCATGAAGTCAGGAATCTAGGTAACTCAGTATGACTTCTGCATGGGTCATAGAGGAGGTAAACTCTAAAGTTATTTAAGTCACTAAAGTCAAAAGACAGGATTGGGTGTCTATTGCCAGCTCTTTTGTTGAATAGCAGTGCACTTTTTATGGAGGCATTTCCATGGTAGAACCATGTTCTAAGAGGAGGACTCAAGATGGTGGAAATCATGTTACTTCATTTTTGCCTCCATATTTTTCACCTTGGTCAAAAAGGGAACTTGTTTTCTTCTGAGGCCCACTGAGTTAGGCTATTTCAGTTAATCACCTACTACCTAGCATTTCTGTGGCACGGGTAGAAATGGTACTCTCACCCATTGCGGTGACTTTCTCTCCCCATGTCTCACAGCAGTGCAAGAGGCAACACTGAGAGGCTTCTATCTCTGATAGCTTTAAAACTAAGGCTGCTGTAGTGACTCAGATTGGGCTCGACCTGAGAATCTTGTAGAATGCAGCAAGGGAAAAGAGACAAAAAGCGAGAGCCAAGATGGAGTCCAAGGGCCCAAGGAGGAGATGGCTAAGGAGGAGTAACAAGCAGAAGCGTGGGGTTTATGAACACAGCGGAGGGAAAAGAGGGTGAAACAAGATGAGGCTAGATAGCAAGAATTGGGGAAAAAGCTAGAAAATGAGGATTATAAATATTACAAGACAAATGGAAAAAAATTGAAAGATAATAAATATGAAAGGAAACTGACTTGCTGGGGAGAGGGAAAACATATTGGGATTTGTTTTTTATGTCAGTCAATCTAGCTGCTAATTAGGATAGTACCTAAAAGAAGCAGGAATAATAAATACCTTTATAATATGTTGAATTCAGGCAGCGACAAATTCCCCTTTGTAAGATCTCTCTCAAAACCCAGGTCTTTCTTGGGAATAGAAATCCATGCAGCTACATACGGTAATAGTTTATTCTACAAAAATGTAAAGTGTCTTTAAAATACTCTACATAAATGCACTGTGGGGCTCAACAAAAAGTAAAGAGAATCCATATAGACACCCTCAATGTTTTTGGTTTACAGTATTAGAGATTATTTATGTCTCTTTAAATACCATCTTATATTAGTTCTGGATGGATCAGCATTTCACAAAGCAGCGAAGTTCACTCACACAAAGAAGGCAGCATATGAAGAAAAGTAAAGTCAATATAGCACTCCATGAATATATCAGATGAGTTTTGTAGATGCACTCTTTGGATGAAGAAAGATAATGTGTAAGTCTGGTCAAGAAGTGTCTTGATGAGTTTGAAAGCTCACTTAGACTTCCTTTCTGCCTCAGTTGAGGAGAGCTGAAAATAGGTACTAGATTATCTAAATCCTCAAGCTCCTATAACCCAGCAGCATATCTTTAGAGAGGAGTATTGCTGTTGTACATACATGCTGCTGTTCATACCTGTAGTTTAATCCATGCTTAGTTTATGTCACCTTGACCTGAATTCAACTTAACAGGATAGAAGCCAAATGAGGAATTAGTGTTGGGAGTGCAGGCTCTGTTCAGCCTCTGAGTCAGCAGAGCCCGAAGTGTTGTGCAGATAGTACCATTCAATTGTGGCAGAGATGGCTGTAACCAAGGAGTGTGCCATTTTTGTTGGAGAGGCTAAAACCATAGATTATTGTGTGTAGATTGAGGGAAAAAGTAATATTTGCAGTCAGAAGATGCCATTGCTCTTAAATGTCATAGTGCTGAGATAAACGTCTTTCTCAGTTGAACTCAGAGGGAGTTTTGCCATTGACTTCAGTGGGGCCAGAATATAATTCTTTGTATATTTTAGCACATAGGGTATCAATAGATTTAAGGCATGAGACAGTTTGAGGCCATTACTCAATCACGTGTTATGGGACTGATGATTACACAGACCTGTATTCTCTAATTTTCTGATCAGCATGTATGCAGAGTATTACTTGCTTACAGAATACAGATCCTCTCCTCTCTTCCTCTTTAACCACGTGTCTGTAGCTGTGGAGGAAAAGGATTTTTCCTAGTCTTGCACCAATTTATTAAAATGGTATTCAACAGAAGAATGCAGCTGGAATTTGTTGGGCTGCAAGGAGATTTCACATTTATGTATATTGTTGTATGTATATTGAACCTCTGCAAAACTAGTGAATTTTCACTTAAGTGAACAGTCCAAATATAATTTCCGGAGGATAGAGTGCAGAGTTCTTCTCAGTTACATCAACCCTAGGCCAGTTGTCATTGGAGGCAGAACTGCCATTTAGATTGCTATATTTTTCCACATTAGTACAAGTGCACCAACTGCATACACGTGTTCAGGAAGCATTTATCATTAAGTTTAAACTGCACTGATAGCAGTATCTAAACTAGCTAGTTTAAAGCTATTTTTGCAACATCTAAAAGAGTTGCAGTTGCTGCTCAGTGTAATAGTAGATGAAGCTTGGGTGCCTTCAGCTGGTTTCTAGCAAATTCCTACAGCTTTACATCTCACAGGTATTGTGGGGACGTATTTAGTATACAGTGATGGTAAAGGTTATTTGTCAGATGCTTCATCCAGTGATTGCTAACACCAAATGGTAACCACCATACTTAGCTATGAACAACACTTTCTAAACTAAGTTAAGAGAGTACCCTTATATTTTCCTCTCTGCCTTTCAATTTTAGGGTGCTAAAACAGTTACCAGGTTATGTTACTCTTCAAAATCCGAGTTATGAAGAACTTGGAGAACCGATGACAGGTGATATGCCTTTTTTATGTCTGGCTTGCCGGTGTGTTTGCAGGGACTATTCAGCCCATGTCAGAAGTGGGCAAAAGATATTAGCAGTTGAGGGGGAACCTGCTGTTTGTGAAATGAGTTAGCTTTAACACAGAAGTTAGATTCCAAGCATCTGCATCAAACTCTGTGCGACAAGTTCTTGGAAGGTCTGCAGATGACATGGGAACTACTGTATGCCATTTCCTCAAATAGCAGGGGTGTGACATGAGTGCAAAGCAAAACGTCAGTACTGCACTGTTTCTACTCTGTTCTTGGTATAAAAATGATGTCATTCCCAATAGCTGCCAGTGCCAGTTGACAAGAACTCTGCTTTATAAAAAATAAATGCAAATATTTTGCTTTATATCAGCTATGGTAACCACTAGCCATATCAGTATTAGATTTTGGCACATGACTAAGTAGTAACAGTTTTCTGACAATAACATAAAAATTCAGCTTAGGTTTTTAATTCAGTTTTCCACAAGAATAATCCAAAATGAGTCCAACTGCTTGGCAGAATAAAATCATGTTTGCATAGCATGTTCACACTAGCTCTGGAGAAGAGCAGTGATGCTACCTCCTTTGACGTTTGCAGCTTTGCCATGTCATAGCTGTAAATAAAACTCAGTTTTGGTCAAAACTGAAAAAGAGCAGAATGCTCGCAGTTGATGTCTGAACATTTTGTCTCTATTTTAAAGCTAGGGTTTATTTTCAACTGAGCAACTTTGTTATTGATAAAGCACTGAGGCTTGGGTTTGAGTGATCAGACAGTTTAAGAAACTGAACTTTCACCATCAAATAAATGTAAATATCTTTATTTTAAAAAATGTTAATGGCACCTTAGAGGCAGTCATGACTACACAACAAAATATACAAAAATTGTGTTTTAGTTGTTGCATTTTTCCGTAGTACTGCACAAAATGAAAATAATGTGAGAAACACAGTAGATTACACGCTGAGACAATTAACTTCAGTCAACTAAAACAGACAATTTTTGGTACACATCTGTACTACTAGGCCCAGATACCCTGGCAAAAAAAAAAAAAGAAAAGGTGACATTGTGCAAAACTTTCCAACAACAGTACAACTGAATACACTATACATACAGTAAATCAACAATATAAGATAATTTGAGTATTCCTCATGCAGTCTTTATATACAGCATCTTGTCGGGTCTCCCAAAGTTAGATTTTTATAGTGCTTTTTTAGGGAGAGTAAGCAATTCCATTAACAAACTAAAATTTTCTTAGTCTTGAACTGCTGTAATTTAAAATTGTGTGATTGTTTCTCCTGGATTCTACTCAGCATCAGAGACCATTGAAATTTTTTTTGAAAACAAGCCTTTTATAATCTTCTCCCAAGCTTCAACACTTGCATACTGGCTTTTAAAAAGAGAGCAATATAATTAAAGTCCATGTTGTGGCATCATGGTAAATGAAAAAGCAGATAAAAACTTGCTTGATTAAAAAACAGGGGAGTAAACTTGTCTGATTGCTATTCCTAGATGGACTTCTAGAAGTGATTAAATTGTTATCCAAGTAAAAAGTGTTTAATTACATTAATCTGTATTTACCTTCTGCTGTACTATTGAATCCAGAAGTAAAATGTCTATATCGCAGTGGAAATAGGCTTGGTTTAAAAAGATTCCATGCCAACTAAATGAAACAAGTTTTGGGG